>NC_057387.1:35703270-35920693 GCF_019320065.1 Cervus canadensis | reverse complement strand
TATAACCCAACTCTCACATCCATATATGACCATTGGAAAAACCATAGCCTTGACTAGATGGACTTTGCTGGCAAAGTAATATCTCTGCTTTTTAATATGCTGTCTAGATTGGTCATAACTTTCCTGCCAAGCAGTAAGCATCTTTTAATTTCATGGCTGCAATCACCATCTGCAGTGATTTTAGAGCCCAGAAAAATAAAGTTAGCCACTGCTTCCACTGTTTCCCCATCTATTTGCCATGAAGTGGTGGGACCGGATGCCATGATCTTAGTTTTCAAAATGTTGAGCTTTAAACCAACTTTTTCACTCTCCTCTTTCATGTTCATTAAGAGGATTTTTTAGTTCCTCTTCACTTTTTGCCATAAGAGTGGTGTCGTCTGCATATCTGAGGTTATTGATATTTCTCCTGGCAATCTTGATTCCATCTTGTGCTTCTTCCAGCCCAGAATTTCTGATGATGTACTCTGCATATAAGTTACATAAGCAGGGTGACAATATACAGCCTTGACGTACTCCTTTTCCTATTTAGGACCAGTCTGTTATTCCATGTCCAGTTCTGTTGCTTCCTGGCCTGCATACAGGTTTCTCAAGATGCAGGTCAGGTGGTCTGGCATTCCCATCTCTTTCATAATTTTCTACAGTTTATTGTATTTCAGTTTTATTTTTTTCCTCATATTAGATCTTGCACATAGTCTGTTAAATTTATACCTCAGTATTTCATTTTGAATGATACTAATATAAATGGTATTGTGTTTTTAATTTCAAATTCCTCTTGGTGTATAGGAAAACACTTGACTTTTGTATACTAAACTTGTATTTGGTAACCTTGGTGTAATTACTTATTAGTTCCAAGAGTCATAGGGTAACCCCTGCAATATTTTAAAATTTATCTCTAGGAGTTTAACCAGGTTCCCACAGTAAATATCAAAGGAAAATCTCCTTGGCCTTCCAGCAGTGAGAGGGAAAGGAACCACTTTGAAATAATTCAGAGCACCTTGTCCTTCTTAACAAGGTTTGCCCTCAGAGGAAACTAGTTAACCAGAGTCTAACCTGCCATAGCGAAGTCTAACTGATCTGGGCTAGAAAAGATCTAAAACCAAATATCTAAGTTTCCAACTTATAACATTAGAAAAAGAGGAGCAAATTAAATCCAATGTAAGCAATAAATAAGTAAGAATTATAGTAGAAATCAATGAAATTTGAAACAAGAACACAAGAAAATCAACAAAATCAAAAGCTGATTCTTTGAAAAGATTAATAAAATCAGTAACACTCTGGGCAGGCTAATTAAGAAAAAAGAGAACACAAGTTACTAATATGAGAAATTGAAGAAAAGGCATGATTACCCCATGGAAACTAAAAAGATAATCAGGGAATACTATGAACAATCCATGCCTACAAATTTGATAATCTAAATGAAATGGACCAATTCCTTGAAGGACACATACTACTAAAAGTCACTCAAGAAGAATTAGTTTCAATAGTCTTATATATTAAAAACTAATCAGTAATTAATAACCTTCCAAAAGAGAAAGTACCAAACACAAATGAGTTCACTTTTGAATTCTAACCAAATATTTAAAGAAGTTACATCAATCCTCTACATTCTCTTTCAGAGAATAAAAGCAGAGAGAATACTTTCTGACTCTTTCTATAAGGCTATCAGTACCCCAAAACCAAACCAGACAAAGATACTACAAGAAAACTGCAGACTAATGTCCCTCATGAAAATAAATGTAAATATCCTCAACAAGATATTAATAAATTGAATCCAAAAAGTATGAAAATAATTATACAGCAAGGCCAAGTGGGACTTATCTCAAGTATGTAAAGTTGTTTCAACATTCAAAAATCAATTAATATAATCATTACATCAATAGACTAAAAGAATGAAAAATCTCATGTTCATGTCAATAAGTATATAAAAGGCATTTGACAAAATCCAATACCCATTCGTGGTAAAATATTTGGAAATTAGGAGTAGAGGAGAACTTTCTTAATTTGGTAAAGTCTGTAAGACTTTTATCTTAAAGTCTTAAAGTCTTTAAGACAGTTATCATCAAACTTAATGATGAGAGACCTAAAGCTTTCCTTCAG
This sequence comes from Cervus canadensis, assembly GCF_019320065.1. NCBI lineage: Eukaryota > Metazoa > Chordata > Mammalia > Artiodactyla > Cervidae > Cervus > Cervus canadensis. Next base: position 35,918,596 of record NC_057387.1, on the reverse strand, counting down.
GTAGAAGGCAAGGAATACCCCCTCAACATTTCTTTTCAACATCATACTAAAATTTTTGGTAATAAGGCAGGAAAATAACACAAATGGTATATGCTAATCAGGAAGGAAGACATAAAACTGTCTTTGTAGGCCGATGACATAATGTGTGGCTAATTTTATTTTTCTGGGCTCCAAAATCACTGCAGATGGTGATTGCAGCCATGAAATTAAATGACACTTACTCCTTGGCAGGAAACTTATGACCAACTAGACAGCATGTTAGAAAGCAGAGACATTGCTTTGCCAACAAAGGTCCGTCTAGTCGAGGCTATGGTTTTTCCAGTGGTCATGTATGGATGTGAGAGTTGGACTATAAAGAAAGTTAAGTGCTGAAGAATTGATGCTTTTGAACTGTGGTGTTGGAGAAGACTCTTGAGAGTCCCTTGGACTGCAAGGAGATCCAACCAGTCCATCCTAAAGGAGATCAGTCCTGGGTGTTCACTGGAAGGACTGATTTTGAAGCTGAAACTCCACTACTTTGGCCACCTGATGCGAAGAGTTGACTCATTGGAAAAGACCCTGATGCTGGGAAAGATTGAGGGCAAGAGGAGAAGGGGACGACAGAGGATGAGATGTTTGGATGGCATCATTGATTCAATGGACGTGGGTTTGGGTGGACTCTGGGAGTTTGTGATGGACAGGGAGGCCTGAACTGATATAACATGTCCTCCTGGGAAGGCTTCTTAGGTGGCACTAGTAGTAGAAAATCTGCCTGCCAATTCAGGAGATGTGGGTTTGATCCTTGGTTGGGAAGATTCCCTGGAGGAGGAAATAGCAACCCATACCAGTATTCTTGCCTGGAGAATTCCATGCACAGAGGAGCCTGGCAGGTACAGTCCACAGAGTTGCAAAGAGTCAGACATGACTGAAGTGACTTAGCATGCACCCACATCCTCCTTGAGAAGACAGCCATGTGTAAACCAACCAGAGAGGCTTGGAGTGAATCTTCCCCTCACAGTCCTTGGAAAGAGCTGACTCTGCTGATATCTGACTTTGAGCTTCTAGAAATCATACATTTTTATTGTTAAAGTAGTCAGTTTCAATAAGCAGAAAAATATAAAAATAATTTTATATTACAACTAATGAAATTCATTTATACTCTTTAATAACTTTTTTTGAAAAAGGGAAGACGTATTGGTCTATCACAATAATTTCTAATAGTGCAGTTCTCTTAATTTTTATTTTTAAAAATGTTATTTTTAAAGCAAATTATTGAAATAAGTCTAAATTCTAGTTAGTTCCAATTTTAAAGAAATTATTAAAATCCAGTAGACTATTTCCCTAATGACCTAAAACTCAGAGCAAACAAAAACATCACACATTGAAGTTTCTTAGCTATCTCATTGTTTTAAATTATATACACATATTAACAATCCAGATATAATAATAATAATAGAATTGAAGCAAATCATGTTCAGTTTCCTCACTTTTACAATTTCTGGTGCATCACTCCTATTTGAATCCATTGTTTATAAAGACAGGATCCACAGGGGTTGGAGTACATACCATGCTGGAAAAGAGCTCAAACAATTCTGAATCATCAAAGCTAACTCTGAAAAGGAAGACTGGTAACGTGGTGTGAGTCACAGGCAAAAAAGATGCTAACTTGAAGATTAAATTATTAAAATTCTGCAGTAACTATGTGCTCGCTGCGCTCAGCTGCTTAGTTCTTAAACATCAGCATAACAAAACGCACTTCTTTTTTCAGGAAAAACTATTGTTGGTGAATTATGATAGTAAAAACAAAATATTTCAGTAAGTTGTGTTATTATTTTTAACTTCTCTATGACTATGCATAATCTTTCTCGCTGCACCTGGGCAAATGTATCCCTTTTGGAAACCAAGAATGTGATGTTATAAAAGTCAAATGAACAAATTATCTTCAGGAGGAAGTAACAAGTTAAATTTCACCAATGGTTAATTATAATGAACACTGAGTAAGCAATGAGAATTAACTTCTATAATCATGGAAATGGAGGTCACTGGTGACCTTGACTAAAGCAGTTTAGTGGTGTGGGGAAAACATTTACCAGAGTAGGTTCTAGAGCGCATGAAGAAAAGGAATTGAATTTGTGAACATAGACAACTACTGAGGGGTTCTTCAGTTCAGTTCAGTCGCTCAGTCATGTCGAACTCTTTGTGACTCCATGGACTGCAGGATGCCAGGCTTCCCTGTTCATCACCAACTCCCGGAGCTTGCTTAAATTCGTATCCATCTAGTCAGTGATGCCATCCAACCATCTCATCCTCTGTCATCCCTTTCTCCTCCCATCTTCAATCTTTCCCAGCATCAAGGTCTTTTCCAATGACTTGGTTCTTCTCATCAGGTAGTCAAAGTATTGGAGTTTCAGCCTCAGCATCAGTTTTTCCAATGAATATTTAGGACTGGTTTCCTTTAGGATTGACTGGTTGTTATCTCCTTGCAGACCAAGGGACTCTCAGGAATCTTCTCCAACACCACAATTCAAAAGCATCCATTCTTCGGTACTCAACTTTCTTTATAGTCCAACTCTCACATCCATGCATAACTACTGAAAAAGGGAAAGAAAAGAAATTAGTTAACAGCAGGAAAGGATATAGAGTAGAAAAATATTTGTAGAGATAAAAGAGATAAGCATATTTCCATGCTCAGGGTAAGTCATTCAGAAGTGAAAATGAAAGTTGCTCAGTCGTGTCTGACCATTTGCCAACACATGGACTATACAGTCCATCTAGTTCTCTAGGCCAGAATACAGGAGTGGATAGCCTTTCTCTTCTCCAGGGGGTCTCTGGAACCCAGGGATCAAACCCAGGTCTCCCACATTGCAAGCAGATTCTTTACCAGCTGAGCCTCAAGGGAAGCCCAAGAATACTGGTGTGAGTAGCCTATCTCTTCTCCATTGGATCTTCCTGGCCCAGGAATCCAACTGGGGTCTACTGCATTACAGGCGGATTCTTTACCAACCGAGCTATCAGGGAAGTCCCAAGTCTTTCAGCAGAGAGGGGTGAAAAGAGATGAGTAAAAATTACAGGAGATAGAGAAATAGAGAAAAAGAGTGAAATCATTGATCAAATAGATCAAATGATGGTTTTATAGGCCAATTGGATGTGTTAGCAGAGTTAGATTTAACTCATGGGCTTTTGGCAATCGGGGTAATTGGATAAAAGATGCAAGGAATTTGAGGCTGCTGTCTTGAAAACATGAAACAGAGGACATAAGGCAGTGAAAAATTGGTAAAATCTGTGAATAAATAGTTTATAACATTACCTTTAAATAAATAGTATATAAATATTTTTGTATAATTAAAGGTTTAAGTAGTGGAGGTAAATCTCTCTAAAACTTAAATGGCATAATATTTATATGGAAATAAAAATATGTAGATCTTTTTTTCTAAAAAAACTTTGTATAGAAAAAACTTAACCATTAAAATTATTAAATTAGGCCCACTTTCAGGAGAAGAAGTTATACACATTATTCTCTTCTTTAGGAAACATTAACCAGTCACCATTAGCGCATTTATTTAAGTAATTAAGGAGAGCCTATTGCATTTCAGCAGGTGTGCTATGCATTGGACACAAAAATATGATCTAGTTAATTATAGCATTTACTGGAGGAGCCATAGAGTGGTCTAGCAGAGGGCCAAAGATGGATGAGAATGTTGTAGGCAGGGAAGCAGCATGGGTGAAATCATCAAGGTGTAAAAAGCAAAGGATGGATGCAAGGACAACTTCAGCATGAAAGGAGGGAAGAATGCTCACAGGTGAACAATTGGACAAGAAGCTGGCTGGAGACCGATAAGCCTCAGTACCCAGTTGCACAAATGAGTAAAAGCCAGTTTGCATCTTGAGGTTGTAGATGATATGTATACATTTCTTATGGACTGTAAAATGGGCCAATGAACACCAGAAAGACAGGAAGACTTTTCTTCTGAAGTAAGAGCAACCATCTCCATTTAATAGACAAAAAGGGAAAAAAAAATATGGTAACTTATGCATTTTTTTTTCTGAAATTATAACAGAAATAAATAGATTACCACATTCCCCAATGAGGAAGCCACAAACTTAATTCTTAGGAATTGTCAGGCTTATGAATTTCTTGCTAGGTAGTCCTAAAATAACCTTCAGATTCCCTGCTTCCACTGATGAAAGGTCAGGGTCTGTCAGCGTGTTCTCCACTGAGCTGAGGAAGGCAGAATTGAAACATCCCTAATATGCTGGAAATAAAGGCAGTGTCCTGATTTTACCTGCCGGCAGCCAAAGTCCTTCGGTAGATTGCTGTTTGTCTTCTCTTGGGAAATCACCAGAATGCAACTGCCTTCATTAATGTTCCTTTCCTGCTCCTCTTTCCTACTGCCATGGCTTGGTGACAGGCCTCCTGAAAGACGGTAATGTAACAGGACTGTTACAGAATTAAAGTCCGGGCTTTTTCAGTGAAGCAATGTATTCAGTTAGATGTCCTGCCTGCTGCAGTGAAACAGCTTAGGAACAAAACACTGACTGTATAGGAAACAATCTCAAAATTGACTGGCCAAGAAACCAAGGTGCTAAACTTTGCTAGTGTAATATTTTTTCATAAAAAAAGAATATGGAAATATTGTCATATTTCTCCATAACCCAAAAGATGCTGAATCTAATATGTTTTTCTTAATAAACAAATCATGATGTTATTTTTTGTTTTTAAAAAAGATACTATTTTTCACAGTATGATAATCACTTATTAAATGACTAGGTATATTGGAAAAGAAAATTAGTATAAAAACAACCTGGAATTTTGAGAACTAGCTCTTATTAAAAGGTTATAAATTCAATGAATGATAATCTGGCATGCTTGAATTCCTCCTGAAGACTAATTTTCATTAACCTATGTCTCTACCATAAATAATGCTTGTATGGTATTCAAAGAGGGGAACAAAAGAGAAAATCAACACTTTAGAACAAATTCTGTTTTACTTGGTTTTGTTTAGTTTTAAATTTTTATGAAATTTCTGAGAGGCAGTTTCTGATCATTTGTCCACATTAATGTATCAGAAACCACAATCCTGAGAATTAATATTTAGGGTTTTTCACTCTAAAAGTTTCATAGGTAAAGGTAGAATATGTGAAAGTGAAGACAATGAGTTGGATCAACTGATACCTTCAAATACTTCTCAGATATCACACATTTATTCTGTGGACACAGCACTTGCAGAGAAATGTTAAATTTCCTGTATGTATCCTTGTTTTTAGGCCTTTTGTCATTACTTGGAGAATTACACTGAGACTTCTCTCAAAAATTGGAAATATAAATATAAGAACAAACTGTAAATTTAAACTGTAAAAATAATACATTAATATCCAAGCAAAGTCATCCCAAGGAAAAGAACTCCCAGGCTTGTGGGAATTGACTATCTTTGTTGAATTTTCACAACTAATGAAAAAATAGTGGAGGAAGGGGAAAGGCTGGATGGAAGCGGTGAGTTGATTAAGCTTAGATTCACAGAAGAAGGAAAATAGAAGTAAAAAGAAGTAAAAGTCAATAGTTTCCAATCAAGCTGTAGTGGGAAAGGCAGGTAACACTGAAGCAGAGGACAGAGTGCAGAGGCTTTGGTGCTATCAGCATGGCTCTTTGTGTTCAAGGGCTTCCTTTGTGGCTCAGACCATGGAGAATTTGCCTGCAATGCCAGAGATCTGGGATTGATCCCTGGGTTAGGAAGATCCCCTGGAGAAGGGAATGGCTACCCACTCCAGTATTCTTGCCTGGAGAATCCAAGGGATTCTGAGCGACTAACACTTTCACTTTCACTTTTTGTGTTTTAAAAATGTATAAGGAGATGTGGGCATTTTGAGTGTTTTTTAAAAATTGATTAAATCACTCCATTGAGAGATTATTCATAAGCTTCCCTTATTTAATTTACTTTGCATAATATCCTCACACCCACATTTTTGGTTTATTAGATTTCCACACTCACTAAAATCAGTATTTTCACTCATGTGATGAATTTATCTAAGACTAAACATAAATGCATAAAATTTATGGTTTAATATTGAAGTTTTTGGGGGGACACTTTATATGAATCTGTTTCAGAAAGATACTAATTATTGTTTCCTAAGCAGAAGGGCAGATTGTGGACTAAGTTAAATAATCTTAGATAGCAGACAGCTAAGATATGGTAAAACATAGGCTGAGATAAACAATACAAATCATAAAACTTCCTTGTAACAGTACACCAGATATCTTGGGCAATAGCTTTGCTGTGTGCAGATCCAGTTGTTTAATTTTCATTTAAATGTTTGACCTTCAAAACTCATTCAAAATAATAAAATATTATGATTATGTGGATAGAGGACAAAAATAAATTATTATTTGTTATGAAAATTTTGCTTAAAATTATGAAAAAGATATAGATATTTTTAAAAAGTCAAAGACTTTCAGTTAAACAATTGCTTACATAATTCAGCATTTTCTAGTAATATAAATGATCAATTGATTCAGAATTTCTAATTTTACATATTTTAGACAGATTAATTATGCATTCTAAGAGACATTAACCAACTAATATTTTAATTTTTTCTCAAATTTACATCTATTGAAGAAAAATTACTACTAAAGATTGTGTTCTAGATTTATTGGAATTTTAAAAAAAGAGACTAATGCTTACCTTGTTTTATTGCACTGTATCATCCATACTGAAAATATTTGTACTCAATTTTATGAAGTAAAAAAAAATATAAAAAATGTCAGGGGTATAGTTGTTAATTTTTTTTTCAGTATATATACTGAAAAAAATATATAAGCTGAAAAAATATATACATATATATATATATATATATATACATAAATACCATGAAAAATCAAGTTTTTGGAACCACTGTAAGAAATGATAGGCAATCTATTTATTTATCTATTGTCAGTGTTCATAGGTTGAGTTGTAAAGAGTCCTAAAAGATTTAGTATACTCTTAATTCAAGTTCAAGAATTTTTATAAAATGAATGTTTGCAATTATTCAGTAACCACAGACCAAAAAAGACAGTGTGATTCATATTTTTTCATTGACATTACACTGCATACAAACAAGAAAATCTGAAGCACCAATGAATGGTGCTTATTATGATCTAGCTGGACAATTTAAGTTGTGTAATATAAGACACACCCTTGAGATGGAAACAGTACATAATATAGTGAATAATAATGATTCTATGTATTCCTTCTAGCATGAATTTACATATAAAAGTTTTTTTTTTTCTGTAAAACAGCAAAAAGAAAGATTCTGAGAATTTTTTTTTTTTAATTGCTAAAGTTAGCATGGCTTTCAGTTTAGGCAATGCCAGTTTGAATTTGAGAAAAATAGCACTAAGCTAACAAAAGGATCAGAGAAGTTGTTCAATTCGGACATATGGAATTTTGAAATATGTATGCTTTTATTTTAAATCCAAATCAATTCTACCTAATAAAATGAACTAGTTTTTATTTAGAATACAGATATTAAGGAAAACTATAATATACTAAAAGTATATACAAAAGTATATAGTTCTATATACAAAAGTATATACAGTTCTATATACAAAGTTCTATATACAAAAAGTATATAGTTCTTGGCACTTGATGTGGTTTATAGAAAACACTGAAGTAAAACATTTGGAAAAACTTGGATATCTGAATCAACTTTTTAAAAATCAATAGTCACTATTTTAAAAAAAATAGTAGATTAACAATGCTCTGTTAGTTTTAGGGATGTACAGCCAGGGATTCAGTTATACATATACATATATCTATTATTTTTCAAATTATTTTCTCATTTAGGTTAGTACAGAATATTGAGCACAGTTAGTATAGAATATTGAGCAGAGTTTGCTGTGTTATCCTAGAGGAGGATATGGCAACCCAGTACTCTTGCCTGGAGAATCCTATGGATAGGGGAACCTGATGGGCTACAGTCCATAGGGTCATAAGGAGTTGGACATGACTGAAGTGACTTAGCATGCACACATGCCCTATGCTATACAGTAGGTCCTTGATGATTATATATTTTAAATATAGTAGTGTGCACATGTCAGTCCCAAACTCCCAATCTATCATTCCCCTCCACTCTTCCCCCTGGTAAACTTAAGTTCATTCTTTAAGTCTGTGAGCCTATTTCTGTTTTATAAATAAGTTCATCTGTATCATTTCTTTTTTTAGATTTGGCATATAAGAGATATCATATGATATCTGTCTTTTTCTGTCTGACTTACTTCACTTAGCATGATAATCTCCAGGTATTTCTGTGTTGCTGCAAATAGTATTATTTCATTCTTTTTAATGACTGGGTAATATTCCATTGTATATATGTACCACATCTTTACCCATTCATCTGTCAATGGACATTTAGATTGTTTCCATGTCTTGGCTACAAAAAACAGTACTGCCATGAACATTGATGTGCATGTATCCTTTTTAACCATGTTTTTCTCCAGATATATGCCCAGAAGTGGGGTTTATGGATCATATATTAGCTGTATTTTTCTTTAAAGGAATCTCCATACTGCACCCCAAGTAAATGAATAAATTTTAAAAATATCACCACTAAACAATTTATCAAAGTGAAACCATTATAGTAATATCAGAAAAGTAGATTTTAAAGCAAAAATTATTCTAATAAAGAAGAACATTTCATTGTAATACAAGGATCCAGTCATTAGGAAAAGTTACATTTATAAATTTATATGCAATCGAAAACACTCTCAATAGATTGAAAAAAACAGATCCAAATAAAAGGGAAAACAGACCAATTTATTTTCATGGCATGAGATTTGACATACTTATGAATAATTATGAAAAATAATTACAAAAATCAGTAAGGTTTTATAAGTTTAGAAAAGCTTGATTAACAAAAACGATCTAATTGAGAACTATAAGAAAATGCTTCCTAGAAGTCAGAATGAACGTACTTTACAAGTATACTTGGAATATTTTCAAAAAATAAGCATATCTTCAGCCATTAATCATCTCAAATAATTTCAAAGGATTAAGATTATACAAAGTGTACTTTCTAACCACAGTGGAAATAAGTTAAAAACAGTACCCAAGAAATAACTATAAAATTCCCTATGAAATTTTCAATTAAGAAATACATAGATTAAAAAAGAAATCACAGTATTAAGCATTGTTATTTTGAATGAAATAATAATGGAAATAATACATAAAGTGTGTTTGATTCATAAAATGCAAGTGTATGGGAAATATTTAACCTTAAATTCAAATGTTAAAACAAAGAAGAGATTTTAAAATAGCCAATAAATATCCATTTCACTGAATTGGAAAAATAGTATCAGGGAATTAAATCTTTTGAATCAGCATTGTTTTCATTCGAAGTCAGAGATTTGCATGCATCTAACTTGGGCAGTGGTGGCTCAGAGGTTAAAGCATCTGCCTGCAGTACAGGAGACCTGGGTCAATCCCTGGGTTGGGAAGATCCCCTGGAGAAGGAAATGGCAACGCACTCCAGTATTCTTGCCTGGAGAATCTCATGGATGGGGGAGCCTGGTGGGCTATAGTCCATGGGGTCGCAAAGAGTCAGACATGACTGAGCGACTTCACTCACTTAATCAACTTGGGCAGTATCTGCTTAATCTTAGCCTGTGTTCAGTTCATTTAAGTTCAGTTAAGTTGCTAGGTGTCGTGTCCAACTCTTTGTGACTCCATGGACTGCAGCATGCCAGGACTCCCTGTCCATCACCAACTCCCAGAGTTTACTCAAACTCATGTCCATTGAGTCAGTGATGCCATCCAACCACCTCATCCTCTGTTGTACCCTTCTCCTCCCAACTTCGATCTTTCCCAACATCAGGGTCTTTACAAATGAGTCAGTTCTTTGCATGAGGTGGCCAAACTCTTGGAGTTTCAGCTTCAACATCAGTCCTTCCAATGAACACTCCGGACTGACCTCCTTTAGGATGGACTGGTTGAAACTCCTTGAAGTCCAAGGGACTCTCAAGAGTCTTCTCCAACACCACAGTTCAAAAGAATCAATTCTTTGGTGCTCAGCTTTCTTTATAGTCTAACTCTCACATCCATACATGACTACTGGAAAAACCATAGCCTTGACTAGATGGACCTTTGCTGGCAAAGTAATGTCTCTGCTTTTTAATATGCTGTCTAGGTTGGTCATAACTTTCCTTCCAAGGAGTAAGTGTCTTTTAATTCCATGGCTGCAGTCACCAACTGCAGTGATTTTGGAGCCCCCCCCCCCCCAAAAAAAAAGTCAGCCACTATTTCCACTGTTTCCCCATCTATTTGCCATGAAGTGATAGGACCAGATGCCATGATCTTAGTTTTCTGAATGTTGAGCTTTAAGCCAACTTTTTGACTCTCCTCTTTCATTTTCATTAAGAGGCTCTTTAGTTCTTCTTCACTTTCTGCCATAAGGTGGTGTCATCTGCATATCTGAGGTTATTGATATTTCTCCCAGCAATCTTGATTCCAGCTTGTGCTTATCCAGCCCAGCATTTCTCATGATGTAATCTGCATATAAGTTAAATAAGCAGGGTGACAATATATAGCCTTGATGTACCCCTTTTCCTATTTGGAACCAGTCTGTTGTTCCATGTCCAGATCTACTGTTGCTTACTGACCTGCATACAGATTTCTCAAGAGGCAGATCAGGTGGTCTGGCACGCCCATCTCTTTCAGAATTTTCCACAGTTTATTGTGATCCACACAGTCAAAGGCTTTGGCATAGTCAATAAAGCAGAAATACATGGTTTTTTTCTGGAACTCTCTTGATTTTTGCTGATCCAGCTGATGTTGGAAATTTGATCTCTGGTTCCTAATCCTTTTCTAAAACCATCTTGAACATTGAATTTCATGATTCATGTATTTTTGAAGCCTGACTTGGAGAATTTTGAGCATTATTTTACTAGCGTGTCAGATGAGTGCAATTGTGAGGTAGTTTGAGCATTCTTTGGGATTCCCTTTTTTAGGAATTGGAATGAAAACTTGACCTTTTCCAGTCCCATGGCAACTGCTGAGTTTTCCAAATTTGCTGGCATATTGAGAGCAGCTATTTTCCAAAATCATCTTTTAGGATTTGAAATAGCTCAACTGGAATTCCGTCACATCCACTAGCTTTGTTCATAGTGTTGCTTCCTAAGACCCACTTGACTTCACATTCCAGAATGTCTGGCTCTAGGTGTGTGATCACACCATCATGATTATCTGGGTCATGAAGAAGTTTTTGTACAGTTCTTCTGTGTATTCTTGCTACCTCTTCTTAATATTTTCTGCTTCTGTTAGGTCCATACCATTTCTGTCCTTTATTGAGCCCAGCTTTGCATGAAATGTTCCCTTGGTATCTCTCATTGTCTTGAAGTGATCTCTAGTCTTTCCCATTCTATTTTTTTCCTCTATTTCTTTGCACTGATCCTTTAGAAAAGTTTTCTTATCTCTCCTTGCTAGTATTTGGAACTCTGCATTCAAATGGGTATCTTTCCTGTTCTCCTTTGCTTTTTGCTTCTCTTCTTTTCACAGCTATTTGTAAGGCCTCCTCAGACAGCCATTTTGCTTTTTTGCAGTTTTATTTTCCCTTGGGGATGGTCTCTATCCCTGTCTCCTATACAGTGTCACAAGCCTCCATCCATAGTTCATCAGATACTCTGTCTATCAGATCTACTCCCTTAAATCTCTTTCTCACTTCCACTGTATAATCATTAGGGATTTGATTTAGGTCATACCTGAATGGTCTAGTAGTTTTCCCCACTTTCTTCAATTTAAGTCTGAATTTCACAATATGGAGTTCATGATCTGTACCACAGTCAGCTCCCAGTCTTGTTTTTGCTGACTGTATAGAGCGTCTTCATCTTTGGCTGCAAAGAATATAATCAATCTGATTTCGGTTTTGACCATCTGGTGATGTCTATGTGTAGAGACTTCTCTTGTATTATTGGAATAGGGTGTTTGTTATGACCAGTGTGTTCTCTTGCCAAAATTCTATTAGCCTTTGCCCTGCTTCATTCTGTACCCAAGGCCAAATTTGCCTGTTACTCCAGGTGTTTCTTGACTTCCTACTTTTGCATTCCAGTCCCCTATAATGAAAATGACATCTTTTTTTTGGGTGTTAGTTCTAAAAGGTCTTGTAGGTCTTCATTGAACCATTCAAATTCAGCATCTTCAGCATTACTGGTTGGGGGCTATACCTGGATTACTGTGATATTGAATGGTTTGCCTTGGAAACAAACAGAGATCATTGTGTAATTTTTGAGATTGCATCCAAGTACTGCATTTTGGATTTAGCCAGTGTTACTGAAGTTCAAAAAGGTAGCAGTGTTTGGATTTACAAACAAGAAATCAGAACAACTTAGAGTTCTCAAGAACTCACTTATTTTTCAGGTGTAATTGAAAGATAATTTGTTTCCTATAGAAAGTATCTTACTATTTTTTTTGTAAATATTGTCCCTACTGAAAAATTGTGTATTATTTTCTAGGCAGCAGTAGATATTGGCTCAAAAGATTATCACATTTTTGCTTTCTACAGTATCAGTATTTACAAGATAGTTATGAAGTGCATTAGTCAGTGACACTTTCTATCGTGTTGATTTAAAACATGTCTGGTAATAATCAGGGATTTCTTTTATCTTTCTTAAAAATATTCCCATCATTTTTTGTACTACTTTTTAATTGAAGTATAGCTGCTTACAACGTTTTAGGTGTATAGCAAAGTAATTTAGTAATATATATGCTTAGTTGCTCAGTCTTTGTAACCCCATGGACTGTAAACTGCCAGGCTCCTTTGTCCATGGAGATTCTCCAGGCAAGAAGACTGGAATGGATCGCCATGCTCTCCTCCAGATGATCTTCCCAACCCAGGGATTGAATCCTGGTCTTCCGCATTGCAGGCAGATTCTTTACCATCTGAGCTATGAGGAAAGTCCCAGTGAATGCATATGAATACATATATATTCATTTTCAAATTCTTTTCCATTATAGCTTATTAAAAGATATTGCATATAGTTTCCTGTGCTATACAGTAGATCCTTGTTGTTTATCTATTTTATGTATAGCAGGGTGTATCTGTTAATCTCAAACTCCAGTTTATCCTTCCCTCACTCTCCCTTTGGTGATCATAAGTCTGGTTTCTATGTCTATGAGTCTGTGTCTGTTTTGTGAAAGTGCTAGTCTCTCAGTCATGTCTGACTCTGTGACCTGATGCACTGTAGCCCGCCAGGCTCCTCTGTCTGTGGAATTCTCCAGGCAAGAATACTAAAATGGTTTGCCATTTCCTTCTCCAGGGAATTTTCCAGACCCAGGGATCAAACCAAGATCTGTTTTGTAAGTAAGCTCATTTATGTATATTTTTTTAGGTTCCAATATAAGTAATACCATATGATATTTGTCTTTCTCTATCTGGCTTACTTTACTTAGTATGGTAATCTCTAGGTCCATCCATGTTGCTTCCAGTGGCATTATTTCATTGTTTTTTACTGCTGAATAATATTCTATTTTATATACATATATATTTATATGTATATGTATGTGTATATATATACACCATATCTTTTTTTACCAGTTCATTAGTCAGTGGAATTTAAGTTGCTTCCATGTTTGGCATTGTAAACAGTGCTGCAGTGTACATTGGGGTGCAGGTGTCTTTTTGAATTAGAGTTTTCATCATTTCCAAATATATGCCAAGGAGTGGAATTATTGGATCCTATGATAACTCTGTTTTTAGTTTTTAAGAAACCTCCATACTTTTCTCCATAGTAGCAGCCCCAATTTACATTCCTACCAACAGTGTAGGAGGGTTTCTGTTTTTCCACACACTCTCCAGCATTTATTATTTGCAGACTTTTTAAGTGTACAAGTCTACAAAAGTCTACAAATGCCATTCTGACTGATGATACAAATGTCATTCTGACTGTAGTTTTGTAGATTTGAGGTGATACCTTGTAGTATTGATTTACATTTCTCTAAGTATTCATGATGTTGAGCATCTTTTCATGTGACAATTGGTCATTATATGTCTTCTTTGGAGAAATATCTATTTAGGTTTTCTGACCATTTTTAATTTATCTTATGTTGAGCTGTATAAGCAGTTAGTATATTTTGGAAACTAAATTTTTTGTTAGTTGCATCATTTACAGATATTTTCCCTCATTCTGTGGGTTGCCTTTTCATTTTGATTATGGCTGTCACTCTTTGAAGTTGACATGATACTATACACACCTCCAGAAAAGTACTAGAACTCAACAATGAGTTTGCTAAGTTATAGGAATAATATTAATATACAGAAATCTGTTGCATTTCTATATGCTAGCAACAAAATATCAGAAAGAGAAATTAAGGAAACAATCTAATTTACCATTGCATCAAAAAGAAAAAAAAAATACCTAGGAAAAAACCTACCTAAGGAGGGAAAAGAAGACCTATTCCAAAAGCTGTTAGATGCTGATGAAAGAAATTGAAGACAGTATAAAGAGAGATGGAAAGATATATTGTGTTCTTGGATTGGAAGAATCCATACTGTTAAATGACTAATCCCGAAGGCAATTTGCAAGATCAATGTAATACCTATAAAACTACCAGTGGCATTTTTTACAGAACTGAATGAAAAAAAAAAATTGTATAGAAATAGAAAAGACCCCAAATAGCCAAAACAGTAGAAGAACAGAGCTCAAGGTATCAGGCTTCCTGACTTCTGACTATAATGTAAACTTACAATAATCAAAACAGTATGGTCCTGGCACAAAACAGACACATAGATCAATGGAACAGATAGAGAGCCCAGAAATAAACCCATGCACTTGTGGCCAATAGGTCCACAACAAAAGAGGCAAGGATATACAATGGAGAAAAGACAGTCTCTTCAATAAGTCATACTAGGAAAACTGGATGGCTACATGTAAAAGAATGAAATTAGTGCATTCTCTAACACCATACATAAAAGTACATTCAAGATGGATTAAAGACCTAAATGTACGACCAGATACTATAAAACTCTTAGAGGAAAACATAGACAGACTTTTCTTTGAAGTAAATCACAGCACTATTTTTTTAAACCTGTCTCCTAAAGTAATGGAAACAAAAGCACAAATAAACAAATGGGATATAATTAAACTTAAAAACTTTTACACAGCAAACAAAACTGTAAACAAAATCAACATTCTTCATAGTTTTAATTAAATTTTAAATATATCTGAAAATTATTTAATAAAGAAGAATTATCAAAAATTCTATGGTTTTTACAAACAACTGTAACCCATAGTGAATAATTCAAACACTGGAAAATACCAATGAATGTTATTGGGTATTTGGATAGCAATTATGATCTCCTAGCAAGGATTATAGCACAACACAATCACATGTCAAAATTGTGACTTTAATGAGTAGTTTTGCTTTCAAAACTTTTCTGTATATTAGAACAATATTTATAGGATTTGTGTAAAGTATACATGTCTATTAATTTTTTCCTGTTAATATTGATTTTGTTCACAAGAATAAATCATCATTACCAGAAAACACAAACACACACATATTTTGTAACATTGGCTACAAGACTGAGGAATTGATAGCCTCTTTTCAACTAGCTCCTGCTCCTATTACCCAAAGTGACAACCTCAACTTTTGACTCCACATATCAGCATTTAAACATTTTTAGCCTCAGAACTTTTTTGCATTTTCCCAATTGTGCAACTTATTTGTCTTATGATTTGGAATTGGGAAAGACATAATGGAAATACGTCTTTCATATTTGCATTAGTGAAAAATATTCTCTCTCCACTCACATGATTTTAGATAGCACTGGGCAAAAAGCTTTAGTCTGGTGACTGTAGCATTGGTCTCTGAAGCTGATTTAAGAGATTGTAAAATTTGATGGGTGCACAGTTGTAAGGTCATGTCAGCCTGGTGTCAGACATTAAAGTTCGTCAACCTTAAAAAATGTAGAAGAAACAGGGGTTTTACCCAAGACACAAATCAGAGCCGGTCTCATCTGCCTATTCCCATCCTTCTTAAATAAGAGGCTCTCTGTTTTACTACTCTATCTGAAAGGATCAAGGATCACAAATTCTAAGTGACTAATTCAAAGAATGATGGCACCCCCACAGAAATCAGAGCTTCTAAAGCCTCATTTGCCATACTAAAAGCTCCTGTCCATATCCATATAGCCTAATATATGTTCTTGCCTTTTTTTGTAGGCCATTTTTTCATTCCTTGATATTACCTTGGATACATGAACTTCATAAATTATTTTGAATCCAGTTCAATTCAGTTTAGTCTCTCAGCATGTCCGAATCTTTGCAACCCCATAGACTGCAGCACACCAGGCTTCCCTGTCCATCACCAACTCCCAGAACTTGCTCAAACTTGTGTCCATCAAGTCCATGATACCATCCAACCATCAGAAAAAAAAAAAACCAAAAAAAAAAAAACATTATCCTTAAAGTAAAGAGGGCTAAGCCCAAACCGACTCTTTGTGATCCATGGAATTCTCCAGGCCAGAATACTGGAGTGGGTAGCCATTCCATTCTCCAGGGGGTCTTCCCAACCCAGGGATTGAACCCAGGTCTCCCGTATTGCGGGCAGATTCTTTACCAGCTGAACCACAAGGGAAGCCCTTTGAATCCATCAGCTTTATAAATTATCTCCTATACATTGACCCCAGAATGCAATAAGATTGCTTTCCAATTAAGTTTACCTGTGACAATATTATACAGTAAATTAAGTGGCATACTATTTGGTTGTTTTTTGATATTGTGCTTGATGATGTTATTTGTCCAAGATCACTAGTTCAGTTCAATTCAGTTCAGTTGCTCAGTCATGTCTGACTCTGTGACTCGCTAGGGAAACAAAATTGACACCTCTTGTGTTGTCTCCATTATAAATAGAGATACAGATAATATTCCACAAAAGAGAGAAGAGAAGAAGCATTTGTTCTATGAATTAAAAAGAATTAAAGAGACCCTTTATTCACCTCATCTGGTTCTCATCCTCAAATTAAAATAAAACCTTTAATTTTTTTTCCTATAAATTACAGATTAACAATTTCATCCATGACTTTGGAATGATGATATTTGAAGATATATAACATTTGCAGATATAATAATTCTGTGAGAAACATGCTGTTTTTCTTCTCAGAAGAGCTAGCTGTTAACCTAATGACATTGCAAACTATTTTGGAGTTTTGGGTTTTCTATGCAAATACCTTTCACATTTTTCTCCTGTGAGTCAGTATCTCAAAAACCTGAAAATCTTGTCATTTGTCCACATAAACTACTTGTCTCAGAATGCTTCAGTTTTTTTGTTTGTTTGTTTGTTTTACTAAAAAGGGTGACATACTATCCAAAATGTGATAGCATACCTCTAAACTACAAAATTAGAAACAGGAAATTTCCTCCTTCCAAAAAAACAATGAAAAAAAAGGACTTTATACACATATCCATTATCATAACAGATACAGTAAAGTCCATGGAGTTAGGCTGGCTGGATTCAAATCCTAACTCTTACTTCCTTTATTGTTGTTCAGCCCCTAAGTCATGTCGGATTCTTTGTGACCCCATGGACTTCAGCACACCAGGTCCCCCTGTCATTCACTATCTCCCAAAGTTTGCTCAAATTTATGTCCATTGATGCTAGTTAACCATCTCATCCGCTCCCACCCCCTTCTCCTTTTGTCTTCATAATCTTTCCCAGCGTCAGTCTTTTCCACATGAATTGACTCTTCACATCAGGTGGCCAAAGTATTGGAGCTTCAGCTTTAGCATCAGTCCTTCTAACGATAATTCAGGGACGATTTCCTTTAGGATCCACTGGTTTGATCTCCTTGGAGTCCAAGAGACTCTCAAGAGTCTTCTCTAGCATGACAATTCGAAAGCATCATTTATTCGATGCTCAGCCTTCTTTATGATCCAACTCTCACATGTGTACATGACTGTATAAGAAATAATTTAGGGATTAGAAACAATATTGAACAAACATTTATTAGCTGGAAGAATGATAGCTACTTAAATGATGTAGTCATTGGATTAACAGTTTAGAAATCAGTTTATCCCATAGTACAACTTTACCAGAACCATTTTTTTTTTTTTTTTGTGGCACCCAGTGGCATATGGGATCTTGGTTTCCAAACCAAGATTTAACCAGCACCCTCTGCAGTGGAAACACAGTCTTAACCACTGGGCTACCAGGGAAGTCCTCAGTCCATTGTTTAAATGAATATATGTGACATAAAAATTATTATCATGAAATATATTACTAAGATTATACCACAAATGTTATATCAGTGTTAAATAAGAATATATTTTAAAATAAACCGTATTTTCACAAGGAAAATGATCTAACTTTCTGATAAATTGTATTATGTAAGATACAGATAGAAAAATAAATTTAATATTTTAGTACAACCAATGAGACACTAATTAAATTTTAATTTTACTGACAATAATTAAATGTCAGAAAAGAGAAATAATATTTAAAACAAAATGTAACCCTATACAATGAGAACTTTAAAAATTAAATAAAGATCTCCCAAAATGGTATGTAAATCATAATATAAAAATATATAAATAAAATACATTGTGTTGGATTTTGAAAAAGAGATTTCTACCAAGAAGATACTTGATTTGTGCTTTAATATCCTCTAATTTTTAATATTGAAATTGTGGTATATGAAATTACTATATAGGAAGCAAAAATGGAAATTCTGTTATTTGCAATATTCCTATAGGGGATTTAGGTTTCACAAAATGAAGAAATGTCATTTTAAAACAAGTTTGTGTTTTCTAATTCTCAGGAAAAATGTATGATAATGTTGAAATTATTGGGCATTTTGAGTTGGAGTCATATGAATGTCAGTGGTTGGTCATCATTGTTTCAACTACATACCCAGAATTGTCTGCCGTGCATCTCTCATCTATAAAGCTGTGAATTATGAAATGTTAGTAATAATGTTAGTAGTGAGATGCACTACCTTGTTCACCCTGGTGGCTCAGAGAGTAAAGAATCTGCCTGCCAGTGCAGGAGACCCAGGGTCTCCTGGGTCTGGAAGGGTCTCCTGGGTCATCCCTGGGTCAGGAAGATCTGGAGAAGGGAATGTCTATCCACTCCAGTATTCTTGCCTGAGAAATCCCATGATCAGTGGAGAATGGTAGGCTACAGTCCGTGGGGTCTCAAAGAGTTAAGAGATGACTGAGCAACCAATACCTTGTTCACAGGTGGGATTCATTTGCAGCTGGGTTAATAGTAAGAAACGATAATTTCTGTTTGCGTTCTTGTCAAATAATTTCACTACCACTACAATTGGAGTTTTGCAGGATACATCCTTTCTGTAATTGTTTTCTTTTTCTTTTGCAGTAACTGATGTAAACGGGGTCTGGGATATGTTTAGAAGCTAACAACCAACCATATGAGGAAGAAATAATTAGAACAATGTTTCCCAAAAGATAGTGTCTGGGCCATCTACATCAATATTGCCTACACTGTTTTTTAACAATTCAGATCCCAGGGCTTCACTTCATAATAGAGATATTCCCCATTATCCAAAAAGTAGAGCATTAATATGACATCAGTGGTAAGCAGAATATTGTTCAAACAAGAAGCAATTACCTTTGGACACATCAAGCTAAAGTACAGATGCTTACTGATATTTCATTAAGCTATGGATAAGATGCTGACTGCAGTTCCCAGGAAAGGAGATGGATGGTACAGCTCTTGCTACTTGGGGTTCTCGCCAGCTGCAAAATAATCTGACTGCCATTTTCACTCTTCACTTTTTTTTGTAAAAGGGAAAATCAACTTTGGATTTCTTTGGTTATGTGGAAAGAAATAAATACTAATGTAGGTCTTTCCTAAAAGCGAAGTGGCTTAGAGCAAATTTTCAAAAAGCGGGAGATACCTGTAATTGAGTCAAAATTGAAGGGTGACTATTCCCAGGAATATTCATTTTAAAGAAGTAATTTTATAGGTCTATAGAATAATGAACAAGCTAAAGAATGTTTGTCCTTTATTCATATCTCTCAGGCAATGGCGTTGCCAGTGGAAAGAACGATTGTAGCTATTAGATGTCTTAAGGAAGCGCCTGAGCTACGAATGCCGAGTGCTTGGGTGTGTGTACTTCATAATCTCTCTTGGCCTCAGGTGCTGTGATAATACTTTCCTCTCTAGATGCAATTATAATGT
Organism: Cervus canadensis; assembly: GCF_019320065.1. Classification (NCBI taxonomy): domain Eukaryota; kingdom Metazoa; phylum Chordata; class Mammalia; order Artiodactyla; family Cervidae; genus Cervus; species Cervus canadensis. The sequence goes on along the minus strand of NC_057387.1, from coordinate 35,898,452 downwards.
GAGATTTCTTCTAGTCATTCATAGATGTTCTCAAGCATATCACCTGAGCAGCTGTCATTGAAAGAAGCTGAATGGTGAGGATTTACAAGGAAGAATAACATGTAGATAGGTTCAGAAAACTTAAAATCCAATAAAATCACAGGCATCAATGATGTAAGTTAAAATGAGATAGATTCCAGAAAAAAGGCAAAACCAACATGCAATGAGCCAGAAAAGAAAAAAAAATCAAATCCATTGCCATTAAGAGATATTAAGAACATCCTTTCTGATGAACATGAAATTAAATTTACACCATGAGTTAGGCAAAATTATGCAGGGGCAATAATAGAAGTCTTAAGGACAGGAAAAGAATTAAATCTCCCTCAGTTTTAATTCATAAAATACCTAATCTTTAGATCATTTCTTTTCTTTCATTGCATTATATCCTTAACTACATTTTTTCCAGACATCTCTTTTATTTTTTTGTTGTACTGTTAGTATCCCAAAAATGCCTGGGGTGAGTTGTTGGTCTCGATACAGAAGGAATTTTCTTGCTTAAGTAAAACTATCACGTATGAGACTCAGAAAAAGAAAAATCTTTATAGATCTTAAGTTTAAAACTTTAAAGTATTAACAAATTCTTTATCTAAGGATCAAAAATCTTTTGAAGAGCTGTGGGTAAAGCACAACTGAGACTCTGTATGCTTCAGAGAGCGGAACTCTGTCAATGGCTGATCATTATTGTTTCACTCACATATCTAGATTTAAGTCCATCACACTTTTCTTTGTAAATAGCAACTATGACTTAGATTTTATATATGAATCCTAAATACATGGATTTTTAAAAAGTGCTATATCAACCCACAAATATATTTGAAGAATCTCTATGCTTTAAAATTATATTACTAAAAGCATCAATTAACTAGTGTTGCTTCAATCCACTTAGATAATTTACATTCTCCAATCCAAAATTTTGATAGATATTGTAATGATGTAATAGATATTATAATATCTATTACATTAGATGGATAATGTAAATAGATAATTTACATTCTCCAATAAGAAAAATATTGCAAATCTGAAAAGAACTGAAACATAATAATTAATTATGTTGATGTTAGGGTGGAGAGAGGATTTGAATATTTAAAAAGAAGAAAACAGAATCTCAAATACACAAAGAGAACAAATTTATAACCTGGGAATTTCATTCAATGAGTAAATAAAGCAGTATGTTGGCTTTCAGTTTATAGTAAGAGTTTATAATCCCATGCAAAAGAGTTCCAGAAGTGGCTAGTCCAGGACTGGTTTAGTGGTTCTGAAAACACTTGAAGGACTAAAGTTTCAGTGGGATGGTGCTGGGCTGGAAGTTTGTTGTTTGTTTTCTCTCTGATTGCCATAGTTTTCAACTTCAAGTATACAGTGTGGGTACTGGAACGCTTGCCATTAGTACATATTGCAGGAAGCACATGTGGGTGCCTTTTCCAAATGAGAAAACCCCCTTTAAAGACTTCCAGAAATTTCAATACTGTCACATTGTCCAACCTATGTAAAAGGGTATTTTGGAGAATTTTTCTTCATTCATTTGTTGTTGTTAAGCTTATTACATTTCTCCATCCAAATAAAAACAAAAATAGAGAAAGAATGTATATACTAAATTCATAAGTAACAATAGTCAACTCCACTCCATTGTAAGAAGATAAAGTAGTTTAAAATTTTATTTAATCTACAGGATAGTTATTCTACTCTGTTGTTGAACTCCTTGGAAAGGATGGCAAAGATGTTGTTCTGATTAAAAAAAAATAGAATAAAAAACATAAATACTCAGAAGTTCATTAGGACCATGTTAGGACTGGTTCTAACTGTGATATGTTGAAAAATGTTTTTTCTGGTTAGGCTTTAAATTCAATTTAAAATAACTTTGTTCTTGGTTTTATCAAAGTAGTTTATTTGTGTTAACTTGCTTATTCTCAGTATAAGTGGATTGTATCTAAAAGTAATATTACACTTAAAATGTCCGCTACACACACACACACACACACACAGAGGAAATGACTATATAAGGTTATATATTTCACTAAAAATTACAAGAAATAAGATACATTGAAGAAAGGAAAACCCACAGGAATGCTTTGAGCCAAAATATTTCATGATGTAAAGAAGACATCTAGTTTCCACATGCAGTTTAGAATACTATAATTACAATGAATAATGCAAAAATTAGCTAGTATAGAAGCTGGTATAAAGCAGAGAGGTAAGGATGATGGTTAATTTTTCCAGTCATTCTGCAATACCATCTTTCTTTTGGCCATGATCACAAACTCTGTACACATAGAAGTATCATAAACTATACAGCCTACAAATGACTAGACTCAAATCACATAGAAACCCATAAGGTATTAGGATGGCCTATTTACTAACAATAACTTGCTTCTATAAATGTCTTATGATATATCACATTTCAGCAATGACTATATGTAAGGAGTTTTTCTAACACAGGCAGATCATTTCACATCATATCACTAAGAATATATTAAAACATGAGATGGTAGTGCTAGCATAGAGTTAGCCCCAGAAATCTGCATTGTGGTTTTAAAAATAACATGTATTTTATAATACAATAAATATGGCTTAATATTCCATCTTAACTACTTAGTAGAAATATTGTATCAGCCTGTCAACCGTGGTTTGGGGAACTAGGTGTCCTCCATATTAGTTCATAAGATTTGAGTGGTACTTTTCATAACTTCCAGTTTAGGGATTGGCCAGGAAATGCAAACTAGTTAATAAAAATGTCCTAGTCAGAGTTGGATCTCAAGGATGGGCATGTGACCAAAGTGAGCCAATCCAGGTTCTTTTTCAAGTGACTGCTATGGCTTCTAAAGAGAGAATTTTCCCCCTTCTAACATAATGATAATAAATAATAATGTTATTAATTATACATGAACTGTTTTAAAGTTCCTAGCTTGAAAAATAACAGACACATCATAAAATTCTGAAAATTTTATTTTAAACTTGAAAATGACCAATTTTATAAAAAAAAAAAAATCAAAATAAAATGGAGTAGTAAAAAGAATACTAAATCTGGAATTAGAAATCCTACTCTACCACTTGCTATACAATATATGGAAATTCACACAAATTACTTAACATCTATGGATCTGTTTTATCATCAGAAGAGTAATATCGAAACATTTTTTTAACCTCTCTGGTTAGTGTATGTAGTCAGAAATGGTTACAAAATTTGTGATACCCTGTGCAAAATTAAAATGTAGGACCCACTGTCTAAAAGTTATTAAAAATATAAACAATGATTCACTAAACCGAATGCAATCTGCTTCTGCAGAACCCTCTGCAACTAAATAGAGTATTGTACATATGCATGTGTATATACATATATGTTTATATGTATATATGTGTGTGTGTGTTTGTATATTTATGTTTGTCCAAAGGCTAACTCCCCCTCACCCCTGAGAAGAGGGGCAAGAGCTTTTATAGGCTAAAGTCTACATGCAGAAACTGTACAGTCAGCTCTGACAGTCATCTCAAAATTGGTCATGAGGTGATCTGATCAGCATCATCTTAATTAAGTACATTTAGTCTTCAGTTCCAGGGTCAGTTTGTCCCCATTTTCTTGAGGCCAGTTCTTGGAACTGTGGCAAGTTATGTCATTAGTACAGTCTGGTCATCATGTATTGGGCTGACCAAAAATTTCCTTCATTTTTCAAGTAAAAATGAAAGACACTTTTTTTCATTTTCACCAAGAATTTTATTGAAAAATATATGCACCGTTTTGTTCACCATTTGTATCACCATTACTTAGATAATATCACCATTACTTAGTATTTACCAAATGTATACTACTTTACTTCTACGATAATGATGTGTAAGAAACAACTTCTAAATCTCAGAACCTTATGACAGTAGTCAATTCTCTCCAGTATCTGTGGCTTGACTGGAGTGGCTCTGCTTCAGACTGTGCCTTGGGTTCACAGCTCAAGCCAGGCTCTTTTCATTTCTGAGGGAAAAGTGCAATATATGTGAGTAGAAACACATGACACCTCTTAAGGATTTAACCCTAGCCAAAGCAAGCCCCATGGCTAAAACTAACATTAAAAAGAGGGGAATGTGTACTCTACTTGCAGAAAACCATGGGGAAAAGGGGATATAGCAATTTCTGTGAAAACTATAGGTATAACAAAATCTGCTTATAGGTATCAAAAAAGCTACAGGTACAGTACATTTTTATGTACTATAAACACAAAGTGAATAAAAGTGGGAAAGTTTATTATACACTGTATACACTGACTAGAACAGGGTATCGATGCTAACATGCAACAGCTAGAATGCAGCTTAAAATTGCAGCATTGAAAATTACGAAATACCTCATAATTCCACGTTCAGTGTACATTTCTCAGATTCACTTGTTCTGAAGCATTTTATACTATCAACTATTCACTACTTGCAACATTTTTCTCTAACCACTTCTCTAACAGTAGGTGGTCTTCTCTCTTACTATTTTGTTTTCTTTTTCTCATTCACTGAATCTTTGTCCTCTAACGATGCAATAATGTAGTATTTTTTAAGTTATGTTTCTACTAAGGTGGAGGGTCTTAAGGTGAATACAAAGGAACATACTCATAAAGGAAAAAAATATGTTTAACCACCTGTGTTATTAAAACGGTGTCTAGGTTTGAATGTCAGGGAAAAACAGCAGTGGATCGAACATATTGGAAGTTTATTCTGGAGGTACACAGTCAATGGCTTGTATAGTGGGTCTGCTCCACGAAATTCATCACTCCTCTATTCCTTAAAATCTTAATGTCTTAGGAGTCATCTGTATTTCAACAATAGGATGGAAATATTAATGAATTAGAATGGGCAATGGGCATGCAATAATGTCTCTTAGGGAAGTCCCTATAAATTGCACATAATATCCGAGTTACATTCTACTGGCCAAAGTTTAGACACATGTCTAACCTTAAATACAAAAGAGGCTTAGGATATAATCTTATTTGTTGTGTTTATGCCTTCCTGAAAATGTTGTCAATATAGGAGAAACAGAGATTTGTGACTGGGGCCATGCAATATCTACGAAACCAAAAAAAAGAAAAGAAAGAAAAACATGTGGAAAGTGTCATAAAATATTAAAATTAAGAAATACTGAAATTTATGAACAAATTCTAAAAGCAAGATTTCAAATTAATACAAATAAATAAGAGTAAATTAGTAGGAATGGAGGAAAATTCCAATAGCAAACAAAGGACAAAGAAGAAAAACACAGCTCCCAAAACACATACAAATAAGGGACAAAACATTATTTCCAAAGTATTAGAATAAAGGGTATGAAACCTCTAAAGAAAGGGTAAATTCAGTGAAACATATTCTTATGAATTCTAGGATATTGTTCTCTTTTATTAATAGAATAAATATAAGTTTTAGGTTAATCACTGGGGTGTCCAAATTATTCAAAAAGTAATTGGTCCCATGACCAATTACTGGGTCTGGACTGGACTCTGGACTGGAATAGGGTCGGGACTGGAACTCATCCTGGTCAAATCAGAATAAAAGGAAATTATCCCAAAATAACAATCTGCATTTCTCTGTGATATTTCATTCATGTAGTAAACAACTTCAGATTACCTGAGAATGACTATAATAAATTATAGAAAAAAACATTCTTCTGGGCAAAGCTATCTCTCTGCAGAATTTTCTGGTTCCAGCCTTTGTCATGGCAATGATAAAGTTAAGTAATCTCATCACCGTCTACCATCTCTATGGGAAAGTAGGAATAGAAGAGAAATAAAAATGGAGTGTATGTAAAAACAACGAATTATTCCTTGGAGCAAGTAACAGAAGGATATCTGTTCATGGATATGAAGACAAAAAGACAATTATAATAACAATGATTTTTATGCTCAGAAAGTTAAACAAATTCCAATAGTGAAAATTTTATAAGAAATAATAAAGACACTGTTCCAAGGGCAGCTCCCTATCACAAGAGAGGGGAGATAAAATGGGCTCCCCAGGTGGTGTTTGTGGTAAAGAACCCCCCTGCTAATTCAGGAGACATAACAGATGCAGCTGTGATCCCTGGGTCAGGAAGATCCCCTGGAGATCTGGGGTTGCAACAAGTCGGACATGATTGAGCGACTGAACTGAACTGAACTGAAATAAAGCAACAAATGCATATAAGAGCATAAATATAAAATAATTTTGTGAAATAAAAATTTGTTGTAGACTATAGTTTATAAGCAATCTGAGTTCAAGTATTTATGGGATAAGAACATGAATTAAACATACACTGCTCATATGAAGCAGGGAAGAAGTACATAAGTGTTAAAATTCACACAGTTTTTCACAAATGCTCATGGAGCTCATGCTTTGCCCAACACATTCTTCTAGGTGCTTGTTACACTTGGCAAGATAATGCTTAATGTTCCCTTCTATCCAAACAAAATAGTAGAATCTTTTTCACAAAACTAAGCCACAGAACCAGACTCTATTTTTAAACAAGTATTTAAAATGGCACATGCATCATTGAATCTGTCTTTCTCTAATTGTTTCTCTTATTCAGACAGTTAAAAACACATAATAGTTTAAATTGAGCCTAAATTTTTATCAAGAAATGTGGTATTTTAACACATGTTTTTGTTGATTTGTTGACTATGTAGATACATTGACATCTTGTGTCTCACTACTAAAATCTAGAAATGACTCAGATGGCAACTAGCTAAGAATTTTAAGATTGTTAAGAAGCTCTTAACATTTCCAAACTGCCATTTGGCACAGCCATCAATGTCGATTGCCAAACTACTCTGGTACCGTGTTAGGCATAATATTGTTTCTTTTACCAGTGTGTTTGTGACATTTCCATATTCTAATTGGATCAGAAGAGATATTAAGTATTGCTATCCACATGGCTCAAATTGTGACACAAACATGATTGTTATTGTGTTGTTGACTGTGATCCATAATGGATTAATCATACTTTTCTAAGTCTGAAGAGTAGAGAGTAAGTAAAAGGAGAATGTAGTCATCTACATAGAAATATCAAGATACATATTGTCTATATATAACTGTATAGTTATATCCCTAAAGAATACAGACCTTGAAAAAACAGGAGGTTGTTGACTCAATTGGGAAGATGCTTATGAAGAAATTAGGTAATTACAGAGTAAAGAGTTATGATGAAGATACTGCTAGAAAGCCCCAGAAAATACACAATTTAGAATTTAAAAGCAATGAACAATAAAATGTCTGCTTGAGAAGATCTGATGATTAATTCCCAGGGCAAGGACCCTGATAGAACAAGATGTTTATAAGGAAGAAAAATTATAATGTATCCAGGAAACCAAACACTTAAGTTTGGTTTCTATTTCTGATATGATAATGGATAATACGATCATATTCACAAGTGAGAATATGATTCAGTCTGTGAACAGATAACAACCATCAAAGAAATAAAGTGATTGAATTAATAGAAATCCAATGTATACCTAATTATTTTTTCAGAGTATAAATATAAAATAGAAATAAGAATGTACACTATATAACTGAAAATATAATATTTATAAATAAATACATAAATTTTATTTTAGTTACTACATATCTACCTTGTTGGAACACATCTGTTTAAGAAATCTGTTTAAGAAAACAGAATATACACATAAGACATTTGATCATACATAAGGCAACTTTTAATGGGGCAACAGGTTAAAATATCATGAACATAGGGACTATTCCTTAAAGAATCTCTGAAACCCTTGCAGTACTCATTGGGGAAATATGGTCATCTATATCATCGATGTCATTATTTCAGTAAAGAAATATGCTATTTTAAGCTCTTCACAAGTATTTAATTATTTTATTTTCACAAAAACTGATGAGATAGATACTATAACTATCCACATTTTACTGATTAGGAAACAGAGTCACAGAATAGTCAAGTAACCCAGCAAAGTTACATTGCCAATAATCAAAAAATCAATATTTAAAACAAAGCATACCGACTTGAGAGGGCTTCCCAGGTGGTGCTCTGTCAGTTCAGTCGCTCAGTCATGTCCGACTCTTTGCGACCCCATGGCCTGCAGCACACCAGGCTTCCCTGTCCATCACCAACTCCTGGAGCTTGCTCAAACTCATGTCCATCAAGTTGGTCATGCCATCCAACCATCTCATCCTCTGTTATCCCCTTCTCCTCCTACGTTCATTCTTTCCCAGCATCAGGGTCTTTTCCAATGAGTCAGCTCTTCGCATCATATAGCCAAAGTATTGGAGTTTCAGCTTCAGCATCAGTCCTTTCAATGAATATTCAGGACTGATCTCCTTTAGGATGGACTGGTTGGATCTCCTTGCAGTCCAAGGGACTCTCAAGCATCTTCTCCAACACCACAGTTGAAAAGCATCAGTTCTTCAGTGATCAGCTTTCTTTATGGTCCAACTGTCACATCCATACATGACTACTGGAAAAACCATAGTTTTGACTAGATGGACCTTTGTTAACAAAGTAATACCTTTTGGCTCAGACAGTAAAGCGTCTGCCTATAATGCTGGAGACCCGGGTTCAATCCCTGGGTTGGGAAGATCTCCTGGAGAAGGAAATGGCAACCCACTCCAGTATTTTTGCCTGGAAAACCCCATAGACAGTGGAACCTGGTAGGCTGCAGTCCATAGGGTTGCAAAGAGTTGGGCACGACTGAGCGACTTCACTTTCACTAGGTTTGTTTTAGCTTTTCCAGGTGGTGCTAGTAGTAAAAAATCCACAGGTTTGATCCCTGGGTCAGGAAGATCCCCTGGAGTAGGAAGTGGCACCCCTCTCCAGTGTTCTTGCCTGGAAAACTTCATGGCAGGCTACAGTCTATGGGGCCGCAGGTAATCAGACACGACTGAGTGACTGAACACACATACACACTCATATACGCACATACCTACTTGAGAAACTGAAACTCTTAGCCATTATATCACACAGCTTCAGGAAAGGTATTGAGTTGGATCCAATTCAGTTAAATGTAAAACTACTTAAGTATAAGAAAACAGAAGAGGAGATGAGATCAGTCTCACTTTAAATTAGGACTGTGCATGAGTTAGCACTCTAGTGCAATTTCAGCTTTGAAGAAACAGGAAAAAAAAAAAAAAAAAGATTTCTTATTATCACTGAAACCCTTTCACTTCAGAAATCATAAATTCCAAACCTCACTTTAACCCCATTCTTATCCTTCTAACACTTTAATTCCTTTACTACAATTTTCTTTTATTCAAATTTACTGATTATTCTAATTCTCCTTTCTTCTTAGTCTTTCAATCTGGGACACATGCGTATGGAAGATGAGTGAGTATATGAATGAATGAGCAGCATAATAAATATCACAGAACAGAAATGAACAATGTTAAAAACCTTGAACTCTTTATTTTACTCAAAGTAAAAGCTGAAGCCCTTAAAATTTTCTTCAAGCCTCAACAGGAGTCTACTCCATGTCTCAAATTTCATCTTAAATATCTCTGACCTCTTTAGTACCATGTTCCCTGGCTCTAACCACACTGACATCCTTCTTTTTGGACAAATATTATATGCAAACTTCTGCCTCAAGTTTTGTTCAATCCTTTTCTCTGCCAGAAACATCATCTTCCAAGTCTCTTCTCACATCTCAATCTCTCATTGAAGCTGGTTCCCACTGCACAAGTTTAATGCCATAATCTGTCCCCCTCACTCGCCCAGAACACCCAATCAACATTACTTTATGTGCTTTTTGTTTTTCTTTTTATTCTAGTGTGTATTAGATTCCAACATAGTGTATTAAATACTTTATTATGTTTATTGTATGCATTATAATGTAAGCTCCAAAAAGCTGGGAATCTTCTATCCACTAATATACCCACTCAGTAAGTTTGTATTTATGATTGGATACAAGTAATATATGCTATAAATGTCTCTGCAGGGCAACACAGGGGTCATCATAGGCACTGGTGGCACTAAAGTTTGACTTGGAGGACATTAGCTTGTAAATTCCATTAAATTATTTAAACCAACCTGAAATATATACAGCTGGTTTGCTCTACGAATACAGCTTTGAAGTTAGTAATCTAACCTTTCCAAGAAAGTTTCCAACCCTTGTGTCTTCTATTTTGAAATTGGAAGAAGTCACTAGTGATGAATTATAATGAAAGACTGTTGTAATTTTTGGATTCCCAGAATATTTTGCAATCACTCAGTCACTCATCCAACCATACACTCCTTTATCCATCCAATCAATATTGTTTGCACACGTGGAAGGAGTCAGGTACACTGCTAGGCACTGTGTAAATCAAGATGAAAGTGTATGGTTCTTTGCTGAATCAATCTGGTCACTGTATAAATATTTGATAAATGGTGAATGAATGGGCATATAAAGGGCACAAATGTTTAAGTGGATATAAAAATCACTCTCTGAAGCTTATTCCTTCATGTGCAAAGTGAGAGTATAGGATAAGTAATTTTAATATATCCTTTTTATAAGCCCATGACTCGATCCAAGGGAGAAGAGCAAACTACTAAAAAGTATTAAGCATGGAGATGTCAGAAAGTTTTATTTGATCAAGATTATTTTTGACAAGGACTTACAATGTGAATCAGAAAGAGGGAGAAGAGAGAGTTATAGTCAGAGACAAGATGAGCAGAGAAAAACAGAAACAGATACATACATATACACAGAAATTGAAAGCTGGGAAAAGTGGAGCTTAAAGAGTCATTTAGGTGAAGCCTCTGGTATTGATGCATAAAGAGGAAAAATACAGATTTAACAGTGTTTTAAAAGAGAGATCAATGGCACTTGATATCTGAATATTAGTAAGGGGTAATTTTAAGATATATCTGCAGACATCTTTATTGTCTGCAGCTCTGCTATGGAACTGAATTTAAACAGTTTTATATTATTGTTTATGGCTGAATTTACTTGTCCTGACTGCCATATTAGATTACAGCATTTTAAAGATCAGGAATAAGATCTTTAAAATGAGGCAAAAGAGGTACAGAGGATGTGGTGGAGAAAGTAAGTGGAAGAAACAACTGTAATTTATACATGCAGTTTTATATTTTGTATTACAGTATCATGACATTTAAACTTTCCATTAAACTCCAACTTTGTGGTAGGAGGGCATACTATACATATCTGTATGTCTGAAAGCACTATGGTTACTAGTTAAATAAATATCTGTTTTCTGAATTTGTCCTGGAGTGTTCCATTGTTATTTGTCATGGATTTAGAGAGAGAAAAAAGAGATGGGAATAATGAAGAGAACAGAACCTTGATAAATGAAAATGTTTCCAATGCATAAACTGCGAGTCCAATAGAAATGTTATGAACCAAATGAATAGAATATAAGATGATTAGAAATATAGTCATTATGTAACAGAAACGACTCAAGTGACTTGCAGATTTTTCTAAGGAAAAATAAGACTGTAACCTGACAGTTTCTAGTCCTCAAAAAACAAATTAAAGACAGTTACTAAACCCTATGTCTTTCAAATTGGTAAGAAGACCTAGTTAATTAATTATAAGTGGGCTCACTTTCTAACATATATGATGGATTTCAAAATTCCAGCTCAGAACAATTTAGTTTACATGACAATGAGAAAAGGATTAAAATACTCTGAATAGAATGTTCAGTTATAAAAGAGCAAGAAGGATGAGTTTGTAGTGGATATGTTGAGTTGCCATGATCTCCTTTGACTGTGCCTATCTATATGTCAGAGCTTGTAAACGGCACTCTTCCAGCTTCTTTCTAAAAGGTTGAGGAATAGGAAGCAGAGATAGGATGGCTTCCATTTGACAAGCATAACGAGCTCTCTGAGTCAAAGCTTTTATCATAAACCCCCAAATAACCACTTCCTGCAGTGGCAGAAATATCAGTTCTCCACTTGGGTCTTGTGGAACTGTGGAATAATTTCTGGAAAGTCAGCCTACAATGCCTCTTGCTGTCCTCCAGTTGATTTTTTAAAGAAACTAATTTCCTGTGTTTAAACCTCTTCATTAAGATGGATAGAATGGCTTCAGTTTCTTGCAGCTGAATTTCACTGGATTTTTCAATGGCTTGATGGTCTACTGTGTCCCAACACTTCCTATCTTGTGTTTTTAGTTTTCTTGACTTGCCTTTCTTCTGTTCTCTTGATAGGTTTTTCTAGACTAGAATAGAGACAAAAGAACTGGAAAAATCTATGTACTGTCAAGAATTGGCCTTCATAGAATCAGTGATATCTTTTAAATGCAGTGTGTACTCACAAACATCAAATAATTTTTTTCAGAAATACATGCATAATGTTTAAACATATGAGTAATTTATTTAGATACCTTTATTAACCAACTGGGTGAAGTCCTTTATTTAAAACTAAAATGATCAAAACTTGGCTTACAGCCTGTCAGGTGATAGATTTTGGAACTTATTCAAATAAGTAAGAGTAGGTGTACTTCTAGAAAATTTCCTCTCTGAAAAATTAATAGCTAAACCAGCAGCCCTAAGCTAAAAGACAATGTAGCTCATAAAAAAGCAAAACAAAATGAAAAGAAAAGAAAAGACATATCTTCAGAAAAAGCTAAAACTGAACATCATTCAATTTCTGGTTAAGTAAATCAACATTGAGTATGATGACAGGAAAAAGCTCTAAAATAGTGAATTAACAATATAATTCTTTACTTACAAATTGAAGTATGTTTTGAGACATCTGACATTAAGAGCACCTTTGAAAACCATTTAACTGTGTCCATTTAACTTGTTTCTGTGTCCATTTAACTTAACTTGCTTCTCCACAGACAAGTAAACTGGCACTGGTTAACCAAACTCTGTTTCATCTTTTATTCTTCTAACATATTTTTATGAAATTAATTAGTTACTTAACCAGTTTGCTAACAACAAAACTAGTTGTACTTTCTCTATATTTTCCAAACAGTAAGGAATTTAAAAAATTCGTCAAGATTGAAGTATAAATTAGATGTAGCCAAAATTTAAAAAAGGAAATTAAGCAGAATAAAGACCAAAGAGAGGTTACATTACTTTTCTCAATGCAGTCATTGCTGGGGGAAAAAAAGATCATTTGGAGTCTTGAAAATATCTTCAGTGTAAAACACCAAGGAACTCTGCAACTACCTAGAGGTGTGGGATGTGGTGGAAGGTGGGAAGGAGGTTCAAGAGGGAGGGGACATACATATACTTGTGGCCCATTCATGTTGATATATGGCAGAAACCAATACGATGTGGTACAGCAACTATCCTCCAATTAAAAGTAAAATAATTAAAAAATTTAAAAAACAACAAGGAAGAGTTATAGACAACAAGCATTCTCTAAGGAGTCAATCATGATCATTAAAGTTCAAAACTTAAAAATGAATTCCAATACTTCTACTTTCTCTATAGTCAAAAATGATCTATTTAGAGTTTTCATTAGATAAAATTGTATCATACAGAGAAAGAAGTATAACATATATCTTTAGGAAAACTGTACATAGGTGTGCTTTCTATTAGAAAACATTGTACAAGTGTGAAGTTTCATTATCCTGTATCAGGAAACATTTGTTGGGCTTTAAGTGAGAACCTGAACAACTGCAACCAACAAGGTCTTAGAACATTACTAAAGCATCTTAAGGATTTCTGAAGTTCATGGGTGTATGTGTATGGATGTGTGTGTGTTTTCTCAAGAATTCTATTTTTCATTAAATTTCAATGTCTAAAGTTTAAAAGAGGGCAAAAAATTATAAACCAATGTGGGAGCATTGTATTAATTTAAAGAATTTGTACAATGAAGAATTCCTCATATGCATTCCCAAACTTGTCCATGAACACTAATATAGACTTAATGTATATCTATTTTAGCACCTTCATTAATTTGCAAACTTGTTGAAAAAGAGACTAAGTCTTAATCACTTTCTGTATCTTTCCTGATGCTGAACTCATAGTTAAATCCACTAGCAAACTATTGATTACCAGATTAAAAATAACTCATTGAATGTATATAAAGGAAAAGCAGTTTTCAGTAAGTTTACTCTATACTTTTGTCTTTCATACTAAGATAATAAAAGCAACCATTCCTTCTGATCTTAGTTTAAAAGTCATTCTTCAGGGGGAAAATAAAAAGACACTGATATTCAATCATGCCCTCTATCCCCTGCTGCTCCCCACCCTGAGGGCCCAACAATGTTAGATCCTCATTTCTACTTTATGAATACCAATCCAGCTTACCAGATACATTTTGTATTCTGTGATTATTTTAATGTCTCCTTCACTGGAAGATAACCTCCCACACAAAGAGGAATTTCTTTAGGCTTCCAGTGTAATATATTTTGGAAAACAGTGTAATATTTGTATGGGCTTCCCTGGTGGCTCAGAGGTTAAAGCGTCTGCCTGGAATGCTGGAGACCCCAGTTTGATCCCTGAGTTGGGAAGATCCCCTGGAGAAGGAAATGGCAACCCACTCCAGTACTCTTGCCTGAAGAATCCCATGGAGGGAGGAGCCTGGTAGGCTATATATAGTTCATGGGGTCGCAAAGAGTTGGACCCGACTCAGCAACTTCACTTCACTTCACTTCATAATATTTGTATAGATATTATAGACATATGGGAGAGGAGAGAGAGAAGGGAAAGGAGGACTTCAAACATTATTCATTTCATAATGAGTTTTATTGACTGAATCCATTACCTGGAGCCTATTCCTCCTCTCCCCATCTCACCCTGCCCCTACTGCGACCAAAGAATGAACATGTAAGAAGGATGAGCAGGTTGGGGATATAGTTTTGGGAGAGGTTTCACTGTTTTTCTGTGTGTCAAACCTCAGGACCAAAACATAAAGCAAATGACCCTGAAGACATGATTATGGTCCATGCAGTGCCTAGTATCAGTCCTATCCAATCCGGTCCATGTTTCTGGATAGTAGTTTTAGTCCTTGTTTGTCTTGTTCTAGGCTTTCCTGGCGGGGAAGGCAATGGCACCCCACTCCAGTACTCTTGCCTGGAAAATCCCACAGACAGAGGAGCCTGATGGGCTGCAGTCCATGGGGTCGTGAAGAGTCGGACACAACTGAGCAACTTCACTTTCACTTTTCACTTTCATGCATTGGAGAAAGAAATGGCAACCCACTCCAGTGTTCTTGGATGCTTGGAGAATCCCAGGGACGGGGGAGCCTGGTGGGCTGCCCTCTGTGGGGTCGCACAGAGTCGGACATGACTGAAGCGACTTAGCAGCAGCAGCAGCAGGCTTTCCTGGTGGCTCAGACGGTAAAGAATATACCTGCCAGTGCAGGAGAGGCAAGAAACATGGGTTCGATCCCTGGGTCAGGGAAATCCCTTGGAGAAGGAAATGGCAACCCATCCCAGTATTCTGGCCTAGGAAATCCCATGGATAGAAAAGCCTGGCAGGCTATAGTCCATGGGGTGGCAAAGAGTCAGACATGACTTAGCGACTAAACAACAATAACAGCCATCTTATCCCTAGCAATTAGTATTTCATTGAATGCTAAACTATTGACTTCAGTCCCAAGGTTTTTATCAACACCAGGGCTTCCCTGGTGGCTCAGACAGAAAAGAATTCGCCTGCAATGTGGGAGATCTCGGTTCAATCCCTGGGTTGGGAAGATCCCCTGGAGGAGGGTATGGCAGTCCACTCTAGCATTCTTGCCTGGAGAATCCTCATGGACAGAGGAGCCTGGCGGACTGCAGTAAATAGAGTCGCAAAGAGGCAGACAGGACTGAGCGACTAAGCACAGTAAAAACTTACAGGTTTCAGTCTGTGCTACCCTTCATTTATGCTAATAAAGGATAAAGAAGGAAACTGAGGCAGTAGTCATAGTCTCTGATTCCACATTCTAGTTTTTACCATTTTATTACAAGAAACACAAGGATAAATATGCTATATGCTTCACAGACCTTTTCCCCTCCTCAAGGGATAAAGTTTAGTAAGAAGGATAGAAAAAAACGGATCTGAACAAACCTGGTAAAAATTTGAGTGAGAGTAGCATTTTTTACTCTTTCTTAGCAAGAACTAAATTAGAAATAACTCTGAATTTCAATCCTCAGATTATATTGAAGTTTTGAAGAGGAAGCTTAAAAATCAGTGTACTAAAGCTAAGGCTACAGTATATATTGAGCTCCTGGACCATATGTTTTATATGGTTACTTGGCTGTGGGCTCTACTTTTCAGTGCTTTGTTTGCGAGGTAGTCAACATAGTCTGATCAACTACCTCAAAGTGGGAAATGGCAACCCACTCCAGTAGTCTTGTCTGGAAAATCCCAGACAAGATTGTCTGGAACAGAGGAGCCTGGTGGATTGCAGCCCGGGGGCCACAAAGAGTCAAACACGACTGAATGACTGAGCACACACACACATTCTTATAATCCACATGAAAATGCCAGAATTCTGTCTGTCATCTATTATCATCTATGTATATGAAAATGTATATGAGAATAAATGTCAATAAATGACACTTTATGAATGACTTTGCAATAATATCTTAATTTAAGTAAAGTTACAGAGCTCAAATATTGAACAAACATTCATTATTATTAGAAATGCATTTTTAATATTTTGATTAAAATTCAATGGCAACTCATTAACTATAAACAAAAAATGTAGTAAGTCATTATTTCAGGTCACAATAACTACTTTAAATATAGTTGAATATAAAATTTAGAAGCAGTAAACTTAGTGTGATATCATTATTTTCCTTTCATAGCTGCTAAAATAATTTTTTCACAGTTATTTTGAATAACCCCTCAGAGGTGTGAATCTTTGAAACTGAAATAAGCGCTCTTAATAAGTTTTGTTTCTCAGCTGTGTGAATGCACATCCAGGGCAGGCTTCATTCTGTAAAGGATAATAACTCCATAACTCTTTAAACTTTGTGTTTGTTTTGTTTTACTTCCCCATGAACAATTTGATTTTGCCTTAATTTGAAAAGAAAGCTTCATGGATACTTTTGAAAGATGAAGTAAGTAATTTCCAATCTTGTAAAAAACATTTATGCTCCAAGATTTACCAGCCTTGACACATTCACTAAAAATAAGGTTATGATTTTAAGACGCTGTGATTGCTGGAAAAAATAATTGTGCCCCATATATTTTACCTTGAATGTGCCAAACCTATTTATTGATAAGGCAGAAATAATGTTGTCTTTCCATCTTCATCTCATTTGCCTTCTTTTTATTGTTGATAAACTTGAAAGTTTCAAGGAAATTATTTTACAGTGTAATGTAAAACAAGCACTCAAGCAACTTTCACTATAATACTAATTGGTACTTTGTGATATCAGTATATCTTTTTATTTGCTTTATAACCTACTTACTACTCTATAAGAATATCTAAAATGGTTTCTGGAAGTTTACATTTAATTTGAAATTATTTATGATCCCCTATAATCACCAGAAAAAGATATTTTAAAATTATCCTTTTGCTCAACGATCTGAAGTAAATTGGGAAAAGAAAACACAGGTTACTCTGTCCACTTTGTAAAAAGAACAATAAGATAACTTTTCAAGAAAGAAATGATAAAATGGCACAAAGGACATAAATATGTAAATAAATATAAAAATGTACAATAAAAGTAAACAAGTGTCCTCAATAGCTGCTTTTCACCCTGAAAGAAGTTTGAATTCACAAAAAATATTTGAGTTAGTACTAGTTTCCACAACCACAATCTAGAAGGATCTATTTATAAGAATTCCTTGACATAAACCCTAAACAAATATATATCTATGATAGAATCCCAGTATTGCTTCAACTTCTAGTTTATCAGATTTTAAACCTAAGTATTAAAGATATGCTATATTAGCAAAATATTAGCTTTCAGAAGAAGAGGTAATGATAACAGAAAAGAATGAAAGGTAGACACTTGAACACAGAAGATGGAGAGACATCCGTATATAAAGTTGGCTGCTCTTGTTAGGCTATAAACAAATTTAACACAGCTAACAGATTTATAATTGTGGATTTATTGCAGACTTTGGGAGCAACTATCTCTACAGCCTCTCTCTTAACTTCTTAAAAAGTCTTATTTATATAAAAAGGGATCTTTTTTGTTAGTTTATAAATACCTAAGAGCTGTGATGTAATTTCCAATCTAAACCTATATAGAAAAGATACATTTTGCAAGCAAGTCTGTATTTGTCCAGATTAAGTTTATCAGGTTTTATTTTTCTGCATGCACTCTCCAAACATTTCCTCAGTTATTATTAAAAAACAACAACAGGGTTTATACAGTTTTGGAGTCATTTTAATGTGGGTATTTAAAGAGAAAGCCTGGCAAAGATTTAAATAGAAGGAGAACACACCAATTAACTCGTCAGTATTACCTCCCTTCAGAACTTTAAGTAGGTTTAATTATTCAATAATTCAGATTCATAGAGCAACTTTAACATTAAGAAATTAAATAAAGAAAAAAGGTGATTGTCTTCTTATGCAGCCTGGATCTCAATGGAAAAGGAAAAGAACAAACATACCTTTGTTTTCTTAATCACCAACCAACACACAAAAATAGTGAATTTAAAAAAAGGAAACTCCTTTTGAAACATTTGTGTTTTGCTTAAGATTTTTTGAATGGTGCAGGATTCAATGATTCCTTTAGTTAACACAACTCTTGCTGCATCTTTTCATATAAGGATTCCATTTTTTATGATTTGGATAAGCCAATCATATCATTTGTATTAGGCACGCAGAAAATGCAAACAAACTCAAATTTCCAATAAAATACTATTGGTAGAGTTTGTTTGATTTTGTAAATTTATTTTCTGTCTCTCACAATGATAAGCATAGTAGCAATAAGCAAGGAGGTATTGCTTAGAGCACGTTGCAGGCTCTTACTCAATGTGACTGCATGGGGCTTTTAAAAGAATTCTTGAATAAAGGCCAAAGGAGCATCACACCAGTCTCATGGCAGACAGAAAAGGGCATCTCTGGGCCTGTGTGGTAGCTGTGAAAGCTCCTGCTCCGAAGTGGCATTTGCCTCTTCTACTCACACTTCCTGCCAAAGCAAGGGCATCACAAAGGTCCATGAAAATAGGTTGGAGGAAGATAATCCTTTATAGGGGGAACAGCAAGTAATTAGACAAAACTGTATGATCTTGGATACAAATAATTCATCCTCTGATTTGCAAACAGATCATCATTTTCTCCCTTCCTCAACTTGCTTCTCCCTAAAGTTCCATCCAATTGTGACAGATACTGAAAGTCTAGGATCTCACAATAGTATATACTCTGATACATAGCAATTTCAAAAACTTCCTTAGGCAAGTGTTTCAAGGAACCAAGGGAAATATTCCTTTTCCAGTGTTAAGGAATTCTGTCCTGAGATAGCTGATCGTTTCCTTGGGATAGCACCTCAGTTTATTGCTCTGCATGGCCCTGCATTTATTCTCAGAATAGTCTTTACTTTTCTATCAACATTCTTCTCCACATATGAAAAAAGCATTAGAGAATATGCCAATCTTGGGCACCAAGCAATTTTCTTATCCTGCTTCCCACTCAGAGAAAGTTAGAGACCCAGAATGTATTTTAAGTCCCAAGCAATCACATGCTGCTTGATTCAGGTGGATAGCTCTTCTGAAATACAACTGTATCAGAACTTTTTAAAATCTCTTTGCTTCCAGTCAGTTGTATGTGCAAAACCACATCCAGAATTATTTTCAGGCTTGCCTGTCTGTCTAGACATCTTACCTATATGTGAGCTTATCAAACACAAGTAGGCGAGCTCCTCCTTTCTTGCTCTTTTCCCCTTGAGCCATTTTGTCAACCTTAAGTGGTCTACTAGGCAGTACCTTAAAATATTCAGAGATGTTATCACAGGCACAGAACTGCCTCAAAGCTGTTTTAACTGCTTTTTTCCATTTAAAGCAATTCTCAGCTTTATCTTTTACTAGTTATTTATGAGAATCAGTTACCTCTTTCTTTCACCCTGTAAATCCCAGAATTTCTGAATTCTCTGTATTCTACAATTGGAAAGCAGATAATCCTTTTCCTTGGTCATCTCTTTTTTCATTGCATCTTGTCAAATACAGTCAATAATCACCAATCCATATTAGTACCATTCTGTTTCACAAAGTTTACCTGAAGCCATAGACTTTTTATCTTTCTTTCAACTACTTTGAGGAATGGTTTTAGCAAATGCTCCCCAAATGCATGATGTACAGTCACCATTTGTTCAGCCTTTTATAATGATTTCCTTTTTCCATAATGCTAGGCTCCAGGGTCAGTCTGACCAGTTTTAGTATTTTTGTTAGGTTATTCTAACAAATATTAGGTTATTCTATGGTAGCAAACATCACTCAAATGTTAATGAGTTACAACAACTGAGGTTTATTTCTTGTTAAAAGATGCTGGCTCTCGGTCGTCTATGACTTTGTTCCAGATGTCTTCTTCTTTCTGGGATTTAGGCCAAAGAAGAAGATCCTACCTGAGACATAAGTTTCTTTTACAGAGGGAAGAAAGCAATGGCAAAATCACCTGATAAATCATAGATGTTATGCTCAAAAGAGACATGTGGCACTTTCCTTCTCATATCATGAGCTAAAGCAAATCTTATGTCCCAGCCTGATGTTAATGAGATAGAGCTATATAATATCCTCCCAGATGGTGGTACAATCTATCATAGATTGGAAATAAGATGTTCATATTTCAACCTTGGAATACAGAACCCAGAACTAGTTGAAGGCCAGATAACAATATTAACTTCAGAATATTACCCTCTCCTAAGGACCAGTGCAATAATCTAAAACTAATAAATGACTGTTTAACCTCCTTGTTGCTAGAATTCTTTATTCTATTTTGTTCATAAGCAGATTTTTTTAAAACAATTCTATTAAAGTCCATAATAAAGTGTAAACATGGAGACATAATTTCTATTGAAGCCTGGTGCTGTCATCTGAAATCACTTTTATAATTGTTCATTTAATTTCAAGTCAGGAAAGAAAGAGCTATAAAAAAGTATTTAAGCTTATAAATGTACCTGTTACTGAGATTTTCTGTCCTTTATTGAGTCCATCTTTGCATGAAATGTTCCCTTGGTATCTCTAATGTTCCTGAAGAGATCTTTAGTCTTTCCCATTCTGATGTTTTCCTCTATTTCTTTGCATTGATCACTGAGGAAGGCTTTATTATCTCTTCTTGCTATTCTTTGGAACTCTGCATTCTTTGGGTGTATCTTTCCTTTTCTCCTTGGCTTTTCACTTCTCTTCTTTTCACAGCTATTTGTAAGGCCTCGTCAGACAGCCATTTTGCTTTTTTGCATTTCTTTTTCTTAGAGAAGGTCTTTATGCCTATCTCCTGCACAATGTCACAAACCTCTGTACATAGTTTATCAGGCACTCTGTCTATCAGAACTAGTCCCTTAATCTATTTCTCACTTCCACTGTATAATCATAAGGGACTTGATTTAGGTCATACCTGAATGGTTTAGTGGTTTTCCCCACTTACTTCAATTTCAGTCTGAATTTGGCAATAAGGAGTTCATGATCTGAGCCACAATCAGCTCCTGGTCTTGTTTTTGCTGACTGTATAGAGCTTCTCAAACTTTGGCTGCAAAGAATATAACCAATCTGATTTCAGTGTTGACCATCTGGTGATGTCCCTGTGTAGAGTCTTCTCTTGTGTTGATGGAAAAATTTCATGCAAAGATGGGCTCAATAAAGGACAGAAATGGTATGGACCTAACAAAAGCAGAAGATATTGAGAAGAGGTGGCAAGAATACGCAGAAGAACTGTACAAAAAAGATCTTCATGATGCAGATAATTACAATTTTGTGATCACTCACCTAGAGCCAGACATCCTGGAATGTGAAGTCAAGTGGGCCTTAGAAAGCATCACTATGAACAAAGCTAGTGGAGGTGATGGAATTCCAGTTGATCTATTTCAAATCCTAAAAGATGATGCGGTGAAAGTGCTGCACTCAATATGCCAGCAAATTTGGAAAACTCAACAGTGGCCACAGAACTGGAGAAGGTCAGTTTTCATTCCAATCCCTAAGAAAAGCAATGCCAAAGAATGCTCAAACTATCGCACAATTGCACTCATCTCACATGCTAGTAAAGTAATGCTCAAAATTCTCCAAGCCAGGCCTCAGCAATACGTGAACCATGAAATTCCAGATGTTCAAGCTGGTTTTAGAAAAGACAGAGGAACCAGAGATCAAATTGCCAACATCCGATGGATCATCAGAAAAGCAAAAGAGTTCCAGTAAAGCATC
This sequence comes from Cervus canadensis, assembly GCF_019320065.1. NCBI lineage: Eukaryota > Metazoa > Chordata > Mammalia > Artiodactyla > Cervidae > Cervus > Cervus canadensis. The sequence goes on along the minus strand of NC_057387.1, from coordinate 35,876,282 downwards.
TATTTCTGCTTTCTTCTCTATGCCAAAACCTTTGACTGTGTGAATCACAATAAACTATGGAAAATTTTGAAAGAGATGGGAATACCAGACCACCTCACCTGTATTTTGAGATATCTGTATGCAGGTCAGGAAGCAACAGTTAGAACTGGACATGGAACAACAGACTGGTTCCAAATAGAAAAAGGAGTACGTCAAGGCTATATATTGTCACTGTGCTTATTTTACTTATATGCAGAGTACACCATGAGAAATGCTGGGCTGGATGTAGCACAAACTGAAGTTAAGGTTGCTGGGATAAATACCAATAACCTCAGATAGGTAGATGACACCACCCTTATGGCAGAAAGTGAAGAAGAACTAAAGAGCCTTGTGATGAAAGTGAAAGAGGAGAGTGAAAAAGTTGGCTTAACGTTCAACATTCAGAAAACTAAGATCATGGCATCCGGTCCTGTCACTTCATGGCAAATACATGGGGAAACTGTGGAAACAGTGGCTGACTATTTTTCTGGGCTCCAAGATTACTGCAGATGGTGACTGCAGCTACAGAATTAAAATATGCTTACTCCTTGGAAGAAAAGTTATGACCAACTTAGACAGCATATGAAAAAGCAGAGACATTACTTTGTCAGCAAAGGTCCATCTAGTCAAGGCTATGGTTTTTCCAGTAGTCACATTCCAGTATGAATGTGAGAGTTGGACTATAAAGAAAGCTGAGTGCTGAAGAATTGATGCTTTTGAACTATGTTGCTGGAGAAGAGTCTTTAGAATCCCTTGGTCTGCAAGGAGGTCCAACCAGACCATCGTAAGCAAAGTCAGTCCTTAATATTCGTTGGAGGACTAATGTTGAAGCTGAAATGCCAATACTTTGGCTACATGATGCAAAGAGCTGATCCATTTGAAAAGATTCTGATGCTGGGGAAGATTGACTCATTGGAGGAGAAGGGGATTTCAGAGGATGAGATGGTTGGATGGCATCACCAACTCAATGGGCATGAGTTTGAGTAAACTCTGAGAGTTGGTAATGGACAGGGAGACCTGGCGTGCTGCAGTCCATGGGATCTCAAAGAATCAAATTTGACTGAGTGACTGAACTGACTGAACTCACTGTAGCCCCCCAGGCTCCTTTGTCCATGGAATTCTCCAGGCACGAATACTGGAATGGGTTGTCATTTCCTTCTCCAGGGAATCTTCCTGACTCAGGGAACCAACCCAAGTCTCCTGCATTACAGGTGTATTCTTTACTGTCTGAGCCACCAAATGTGCAAAACTAATAACAAAACCAGTCAGGAGATTTAAACAGCACAAGCTTTCTTCAAAGGCCAGAGAGTGGAGAATCAGGGACTTGGTTTGCCAATCAACTACTCATGGGGGAGCAACCAAGGCAAAATTTCTTTTTAAAATTTTTTAAAATGGCTGTTCAGGTGTTAGTTGAGGCCCGTGGGATCATCAGTCTTCATTCTGGCATCCAGGATCTTTAGTTGCAGCTTGTGAACTCTTATTTGTGGCATATTGGGGGCGGGGGGGGGGAGGGGGGCGGAACCTAGTTTTCTGACCAGGGGTTGAACCCAGGCCCCCTGCATTGGGAGCACAGTGTCTTAGCTACTGGACCACCAAGAAGTCCCCAAGGCAAGATTATTAAATGTAGCATTAATGAGGGGGAGGCATATGTATGTTTTTTTTTTTTTTTAAATGTGAGCTTCTCCCTGTATCTGGGGTGCTACCTGTTCTTCTGTCTATGATCTGGTGTTTGTTATCTAGCCTGCCAGCAGCATGCTAACATATTACACTGTATAATAAGCCTCGGGCTCACTAGAAGTCATTATGGTGACAAGTTACAGCTGGATTTTTTCTCTTTAGTTCCGTCCTTTTGAGGTTTGGTTCTGCAATTGAAGCACAGTTTCCACTGGGCAAGGGTAAGGGCCTGGGGCAACAACCTTGGTAACAAGTAGAGAGAAAGATTTGGGGAAACCATGCCAGACACCAAGTTGCATATCAGTCAAGAGCTTGACCTTCTACAAGGGAACATCTTATATGAAAAGTTGTTGCTAAATCAGGAAAGAAGCCAGGATTCTTGGCCTCCAGAGGAGAAGAATACAATCTGGGGCTTGATCGCTCAGAGCTTTTGTGTAATAAAGTTGTATTAAAGTATAAAAGAGATAGAGAAAGTTTCTGACATAGACATCAGAAGGGGGCAGAGAGAGTACCCCCTCACTAGTGTTAGCAATGGAGTTATCTAGGTTTTAATTAGTTATTACAATGAATCAAAAGAATGTCTGGAGGTTGTAAAGATCTTCTAGACCCACTCCCATCATTTACATTTTAAGATAACAGGATTAGCCAGAAGGTTTTTTCCCAGAAACTGTCCTCAAGCAAGATACATTATTGTTATATAATCCTTAGTACAGAGTTTAAACAGAGTTGTTTGTTGTGTAATCATCAGTTCCAGGCTTAAAAATAAAAACCTTTTATGTGACTAAGACTAAGGGACTTTTATAGAGGGGAAAAAAAATAGTTTGTCCTTTCCTCCTCCTTTAGAATTCCAGACCACTTTCTCCTTGGGGACCCCCTGGACTTCTTATCAACCTGCCTAGGAATTGACTCTCTCATTATAGTTTGTTGGTAATTAGGGAAAGATCAGATTTTGTTATCTGCAAGTAGTCTAACTATAGAGAAACCTGAGCATCTTTGCTATGATAAGAGTAGGTTTTAGTTTCCAAATAAGATGCGTAATTGATGATTTTAATTACTGGGGTCATTCCAAGAGTCACCTCATTAATGTAGCACATTTTTTGTTTCTCTTTGTTCACTTAGGAAATCCCAAGGGTTTTAAGAGCTTTGTGCTAGAAGAGGAAGATCAACTATATATTTCTTATTATAAGTTACTATATCACATTAAGGTCATTTATTATTTATATTTGTTAGATAGTACTTTGAAAAATAGAAATTAAAGGTGAATATTAACCCATATAAAAATAAAATGTCTGCCTTAAGTGCCTCACTTCACTGCGGATGGCATCATTGAAAAAAGTCTCTTTTTCAGTGTTTTTAAAACAGTCTGTTTTCAAAATCTTATAGAAATGGACAGAAGCTGCACTTAAATTGGAAATTTTGACCCTAAAATATAAAAAATCAAAACAATGACAAATGTTGCCCACTAAGGCAGCATCTATTTAATAAGAATATAATAAGACCAAGATACTTTTCTCCCATTTAATGGCATCATGGTACCTGAGCTATTTCTTCATAAAATTTATTATGGCCAAAATAAATTAGGTGATGGTTTAATTCACATCTTCTCCACTAGACTGTAACCTCTTTGAGGGGTAGGCTATGTTCCCCAAGCATTTTATTTAGCAGATTCATAATAAGTATTTGTAAACTAAGTAAGTAAATTAATGGCTCTGGGAAGATATATAAAATTGAAAGTGAGCAATGCATTATATTACTCTGGGGTAGAAAAATATAAATAATAGTAGTAATAATAAAAAGAACAAGATAAAGAATATGAGATGTTTGTTTTTAAACATATTTACCTAAAGTACTGTGACAAGAAGTCACAGACCAATGTCAGGGCACAGTGGTCCTTTTCATTTAACAAATTTTCATTTCATTTCATTTCAGTTCAATTCAGTCGCTCAGTCATGTCCCACTTTGTGACCCCATGAACTTCAGCATGCCAGGCCTCCCTGTCCATCACCAACTCCCGAAGTTCACCCAAACCCATGTCCATTGAGTCAGTGATGCCATCCAGCCATCTCATCCTCTGTCATCCCCTTCTCCATCCCTCAATGTTTCCCAGCATCAGCGTCTTTTCCAGTGAGTCAGCTCTTCACATCAGGTGGCCAAAGTATTGGAGTTTCAGCTTCAACATCAGTCTTTCCAATGAACACCTAGGACTGATCTTTAGGATGGACTGGTTGGATCTCCTTGCAGAACAGGGGACTCTCAGGAGTCTTCTTCAACACCACAGTTCAAAAGCATCAATTCTTTGATGTTCAGTTTTCTTTATAGTCCAACTCTCACATCCATACATGACTACTGGAAAAACCATAGCCTTGACTAGATGGACCTTTGCTGGCAAAGTAATGTCTCTGGTTTTTAATATGCTGTCTAGGTTGGTCATAACTTTCCTTCCAAGGAGTAAGCATCTTTTAATTTCAAGACTGAAGTTACCATCTGCAGTGATTTTGGAGCCCCAAAAAATAAAGTCAGTCCCTGTTTCCACTGTTTCCCCATCTGTTTGCCATGAAGTGATGGGACCAGATGCCATGATCTTAGTTTTCTGAATGTTGAGCTTTAAGCCAACTTTTTCGCTCTCCTCTTTCACTTTCATCAAGAGGCTCTTTAGTTCTTCTTCACTTTCTGCCATAAGGGTGGTGTCATCTGCATATCTGAGGTTATTGATATTTTTCCCGGCAATCTTGATTCCAGCTTGTGCTTCTGCCAGCCCAGCATTTCTCATGATGTACTCTGCATATAAGTTAAATAAGCATGTTGACAATATATAGCCTTGATGTACTCCTTTTCCTATTTGGAACCAGTCTGTTATTCCATGTCTAGTTCTGTTGCTTCCTGACCTGCATACAGGTTTCTCAAGAGGCAGGTCAGGTGGTCTGGTATTCCCATCTTTTTCAGAGTTTTCCACAGTTTATTGTGATCCACACAGTCAAAGGCTCTGCAGCTATTATGCTGCAGATATTCAAAGGTAAAAATGAGCAAATATCATGGACTTATGTTTACAGAAGTTATTTCCTTCTACTTTTTATTGTAAGAGTCACAAGGCAAGGACACATTAAAAATAGGCACAGTGAGAGTTCTAGTAAGAATGGGCCAGTTGCAGCTACATTTTGTGTACCAAAGTACATTCACTTTTGCAAAAGATGCTGAGACTTTTGTGTCACTATTATTTATAGAGTACCCTCAGAGGATTGGAACGAGACAAGGCAACCAATGATAATACAGATCTAAATATAAATCAATCCTGTTCTAAAAATTTCCTTTCAAGAGGTGCTAAATATGAAAATGTGTATGCTAAAATTCTAGACTTCCATTATACAGTTTTCAGTACTGCCCTAAGTTTTCTTCCCAGTCTTTTGTAAAACTGCTTCCATTGGCCATCTGGAAGAGCCTTGACTGTGGCATTTGTGAAGCTGATTGTAAAGACTCTAGGCCAGTTTCTGCCTTCCTGGTAGAGAGACGGGAAAGCAGGGCTCCAGTGGTCCTAACTTTATCTTTTGAAGTGGGAAGGAAGTCAGATGTGAAGGAACAAATTGGAACTAGAAAGTGGTTGGTTCTTTTGATGAGAATGAAATGGTGATGTGATAATGGATAAAATCAAAGCTGTTGTTTGAAGAAATTTCTTTCCTATTCAAAGAAATTTTTAAGCTTTTTACACTTCATTTCCAAGATTGAAAGATTTTTATACTTCATTTCCAAGATTTCTTTACGCTAGAAAAGTTATTTATATTTCCAGTTTGCATGGAAATAATTTTGGGAGAGAAACATGCACATTACTTACATTTCTCTAATACCTCTAAGGGAAAAATATTAAAATTGCTTCCAAATATTCCTCAGACTACTAGTTTGGCAGAAGGAGGTGTTGTTGTTTAGTCACAAAGTCACGTCTGATTCTTTGTGACCCCATGGACTCTAGCCCACCAGGCTTCACTTTCTATGGGATTTCCCAGGCAAGAATACTGGAGTGGGTTGCCATTTCCTTCTCCAGGGGATCTTCCTGACCCAGGGTTTGAACCCACATCTCTGGCATTGCAGGCAGATTCCTTACCGTTGAGCCACCTTGGAAACCTAGAAAAGGGGGTATTTGCATTTATTTTCATGAACAAAAACCGATTAAAAAAAAAAACCTTTTTGAAATGAAAATCCTGCTTGCTTTATAAACTCGATAATTATTTTCCATGGAAATATGTTACTTTTTTTCTTTTCTGGCACTAAGGAGTTAAGCTCTAAGAACAATTAACAGTTCAAGCTAAAAGTGCTACAACCTGAAGGTGGAAGAGTGTGAACCTCTGTTTCCTGAGTTCCTATTATTGTCAAGTTTCTTTCTCTCTCACTTTATCACCTTTAGGATTTCACTTCAGGGAATGTAGGAGATAAAAGAGAAAAATTTTAACATGTGTTTGCACTACACCTTTGATGATCAAAATAGTTACATATGCCTTGTCTATCTGTGTTGCCTGATAATAGGGCATATGAATAAAAGCAAGTAGGAAAAAATTTTAGATAATATTCCACTTAAAGTATAAAGAGAATCCTATAAAGAACATCCTATTATAACACTGCAGTAACTATAGTAATGAATATACTCAGGCATTAATTAATAATTTCTGGTAAGTAAAACTGGAATAAAAAAATATAGCAATAAGATCTAGGTATTGTGACATAAGAGATGCCCACAATAATGTACTATAAATCTTTATACTAAAGGTATATCACTCAATGTTTTTTAATAGTATATATGTCTTCTAAATTTATTTCTTCTAATACATGGAATGAACTTTAGTTCTCTGCTTAATAGCATACAGTGTGGTTTATAATTTATGGTAGCCAATAAAAAATCTTCAAATCACATTGCAAAAAAAGAAAAAAACAAAAAACTGTACTTTTAGTTTTAATTCACCCAACCTGTGGAGTAATAACCAAGATTACACTCTGAAATTAATATTGCTGACCTATGGGGAGGTCAGTTTGCTATAACAGAAACTAATTGTCACATGCTATATACAGTCTGTGTAATCTTTCCTACAGGGCTAAGTTAGAGGGTACTTGCTGTCATAAGTGATAGGACACTGTAGTGTGTGTGTGTGTGTGTGTGTGTGTGTGTGTGTGTGTGTGTATGCGTGTGTTTGTGTATGATCAGTCACTCAGTCTTGTCTGATTCTTTGTGACTCCCTGGGCTGTAGCCTGCCAGGCTCCTCTGTCCATGGGATTCTCCAGCCAAGAACACTGGAGTGAGTTGCCATGCCCTCTTCCAGGGGATCTTCCCAATCCAGGAATCAAACCCTCATCTCTTAGGTCTCCTGCATTGGCAGGTGGGTTCTTTACCGTTGTACCATCTGGGAAGTCTACATTGTAGAACAGTTAATCTAAAAGAGCAAGAGAAGGCAGCTAAAGAAATATAAAGATTTGAAATTGCAGGACAAAGCTAGGCTACCTTTGGTTACCTGCTCATTTCCTTAATAAGGCTGGAAGTAATCTTTTTGGTAATCAGAAGGGAAATAATTGAATTAAGGAAACTTGTATATTTGATAAATGCTACTAACTGTTAGCATAAAGACTCACTCCACTGAGTGATTGGAAGGCATGGAAAAAGCAGTCAGTGCAGAATGGTGGCTGCCGTGACTAGCACATGTTACTGGAGATTCTGTGGGGTCATTGGTTGAAGTGATTCCAAAAGCAGTTAGCCAGGCAAACTGAGAGATAAGAGGTTTGAAGTGATAGTAGGAAAGGTTGGAAAAACCTGGAAGTTACACAAAGAATCTCTTATAGATGAGCAGAAGTGTTGCCAAGTATTAATGAAAGTAGAGATGAGGTTAGATGACACTAACCTGTAGCAAGTCCAACCAGCTAACATAGTTTCCCATTTGTCTCCAAGAAAAAATGTCTCTTAGTAGTAAAAGTGAGGGTTATAAATTGTGACTTTTTATAAAGTTATGAATTCCCCTAGAATCTGATCTTGTCTATAGAGGAATTACCTTGAAGACTCAGATGAAATTCCATCTTCTAAAAGTCTCCCTGGATCTTCAGTCTTACTGACTGCTCTCAGAAGTATCCCTGCTTACCTGATCTTGTGGGTGCAACCAATGATGGCTCACATGGGGTCCTTGAATGATGAGTCAGTACCCAGAGAACCACCATGTCTGCAGTGCCCCATGTGCTAGTGACCACTCAAGGTCTTAAAGAGAATAGGAATGATTGTGAGAGCATTGTTCTAATGATTAGCCTCAGAAACCTGGCTGTGGACTGAAGAAGGTAGTCACTGGAAACATAATTAAAGAAATTTAGCATTATAGTGATGTTACTGGACACGCTAAAGGCACTAAAGATAATGTCAGAAAGTGTATTGAGAAGTAAGTTATTTAAACTAAATACCATGTCTATCTCTTCTTTAAAGGCCACTGGGAAGTGGGAAATGCAGAAGGGTCAGGGTAAAGGATTTGCAGCGTGATAGATATAACAGTGTGACAAGACTGAGAAAGATTGGAATACAGTTTGCTGGGAGAGTGAGGTCTAGGATTTGTCTCACCATAGCTGATGCCAAGGATGTGAGGCCAGTCAGTCAGCACAGAGGCTCCTGCTCTAAGGGTCTATGCTTGGGGCATAGAATACTCTCTAGCTACCATCTTTAAATTCATAACAATTTGATTTTTGAATTTGTAATTTGTGAATGAAGTCTGCAAAAGTCCACATATTGTCTATGGGGCAATAGAAAGTGTGCCAGTAGCCTGAAGTCTCAACTCAAATACTGTCTCACTTTCTACTACTTCCTGCCATCCCAGGAAGGGTTCATTACCTCCTACTCCATCATCTTCTAGCACCAGGGTTCCTTCTAGCCTCTTCCTCCTCACAACCCCCTACCCAGTGACACCTGCCACCTCCTGCCCCCTGGTGTCCCAGGCCTTGCCTGACCTTCCCTTCCCTACATCCATCCAGCCACTGCTACTGCCTCCCACTCCTGGTAGGGGACGAGGCATAGGTCTAAGGTGAGCCAAGTTTCACCGCATAGCTCAGGGCATCGCTGAGCTGGGTATGGCTGTGCCCATCCCTACCTGGGGCTTGTGACACCACAGTGTGTTTAATGGGTAATTTGTTGGGAGCAAGCTTCTAGCCAACCCCAAATCCAGGCAGCCTGTGGGTCTTGGTGCAGAGGTTGCAATTCCTTGGAGACTGCCCATCTCCTGTGGGTTGGGACAGCCAGTTCATGAGAAAGGGGGACTGACTTCTCCACACCAGCTGGGATACAGCATGTCAGTGAGTGGGGAGAAGAGGAATCCAGCAGACTGTAGCTATGAACTAAACTTACAGAATCACACGGTGAGGCCCTCTGGTACTTCGGAGAGTCTGCATTTTGCAAAATTAAATTGCAGATAAAAAGCACCTTAACAGGTTGGGAGAGTGTTGGCAGGAATAAAGGAAAAGGTTTTACATTTTAGTAATGTTAAAGGCACTTCTTTTTTTTTTTTTTTTAGCTTTTTGAACAAAAGGCTCTGAATTTTCATTTTGTACTGAGCCTCAGAATTTATATAGTCAGCCTTGGAGTTCAGGAGTAATTTGAATATTATACACAAAAGAAGCTACAGAGTAATAGTTGTGGGAGGATAAACTAATAGTGGGAGGATATAGTTTGTTTTGGCAAATGACTTGAAGAAATGCAAAATGGGAAGCTGGAAAAACGAAGAAGTTATTACACATCCCCCACCCTCCAAAAAATAAAGGTATGATATTGAACAGGTTAATGCTATGGAAAACTGTGGCCAGTCTTCTTGGGGAACTTTGGAAGACAGAGTAGAAAGTGCTTCAGTGTTGCTCCAACTTCAATCTAAAGGTCCAGGGGGCTGGGGGTATTTGAGCTCCACTTTTCATCTGTCAGGGACTGCTTCCCATGGTGTGTGCATAAACTGAGAAAAAGTCTTCAATTTTGGAGTCCCAGAGGTTAACAGGAGACATTAAGGGTCTGTTCTGGATGGGAATGCTAAAAGTATCTGGCTGGAATTGGCTATCCAGAATGCATCTTTAAATCATTTTAGTGAGTTGACTCCAAGGATGACAGCACTGAACTAGGCCACACTAAATTAGGAGTATACTACATGAGTTCTTCTTCCCAGTGTTTATTTAGACGTGAAACTAACAATAACCAACTCCAGAGGCCTCAAAACTCACTTGCCATTTAAAGTAATAAGAATTCACAAAAGTACAAACATGTGCAATGTGTCCTATATAAAGTGCCTGATTTCTTCATTTCCTCAATATACTTCCCTGTGTGAACAGCACTCTCTCTCAGCTCAGGATGTTCTAAATACAGTTTTCTTCAGGCATTGAACTAAGTACACTAGTTTTCTACAAAGCACAGATTTCATTTTGAGTTTAACCAAAATTCAAACACCTGTAAACATAAACTGCTGGTAACATTAAAAACATATTTCCATGGTTAGAAGGTGAAGGCTGATGAATTTCTGGATTTATGCTGTAGTATTCATATTTTTTTTTTCTTCTCTTATTTATATTACAGGTCAAATATCACCACTATTAATTAAACATATAATCTCTGAGTTATTTAAACTTTTTCAGAGAATAAAAGTCCTCAAATCACCTTTATATGGATAGTAAAGGTAATTTCAAAGGTGTGCATAGATACAAGAAGAAATGCAAACAACTGACTAATATCACCTGTAAATACAGATGCAAAAATTATAAAAAAATGTTATAAAGCCAAATGCAGAAATATATGTGTTTACAAGCATATAAATGCATGTGTGTATATGTAGATGAAGAGATGTGTATGTATGTGTAAAATTATAATCAAGCTGCATCACACATTTACCAATTTTTTTAAAAAAAGGAAAAAAATATATAAGTATTTTCATAAATGAAAGAGACATCAACAAAACCCAGCAATAACCTAGAACTTTAAAAAATCTTGTTAGCAAACTAACAATAGTAATAGATGGGAATTCCTCTGGGTAAATTGTTCAAATATATCTCAGCATATTTATTTTCAAAGAAGTATGAGAAACATTACATATTAAAAATAAAAACTGAAAATGAATATCTAGCAACACCACTTCTATTCAGTATTGTCCTGCAGGTTCTAAAAGGCACAATAAAGGGGAAAAAAAGAAAGAAAGAAAGAATGTAAAGTTTGGAAGGAAGAAAACTAAATGTGTTTATTTCCATATTAAATGATTGCCCGTATAGACAGTCCTATTGAACCACAATTACTAGAACCTATAAAACAGATTAGCAAAGTTTCTTGATATAAAATCAGCAATTGGTAATAAAGTTTGTTCTACAACTTTTAGCAGTAACCACAAATCATTCTATGCACAAAGAAAATTTGCAAACTATTATATATAGAATGCAGAAACAAGGTCCTAATGTTCAGCACATTGATGTGTATTAATATATACATATTAATATATATGGTATGTTAATATATACACATACATATTAATATATATTTATATATAATTATTGTTCAGTCACTAAGACATGCCTGACTCTTTGCAGCCCCATCAACGGCATCATGCCAGGCTTCCCTGTCCACTATCTCCCGGAGTTTGCTCAAACTCATGTCTGTGGAGTCAGTGATGACATCCAATTATGTCATCATCTGTAACCCCTTTTTTCTCTTGCCCTCAGCATTTCCCAGCATCAGAGTCTTTTCCAATGAGTCAGCTCTTCACATGGGGTGGCCAGAGTATTGGAGTTTCAGCTTCAGCATCAGTCCTTCCTGTGAATGATCAGGGTTGATTTCCTTTAGGATTGATCGATTTGAGCTCCTTGCTGTCCAAGGGACTCTCAAGCGTCTTCCCCAGCACAACAATTTGAAAGCTTCAATACTTCAGCTCTCAACCTTCTTTATATGGTCCTACTCTCACAGCTATACATAACTACAGGAAAAACCATAGCTTTAACTAGATCAACCTTTGTCAGCAAAGTGATATCTCTGCTTTTTAATATGCAGTCTAGGTTTGTCTTAGCATTTCTTCCAAGGAGCAAGGATCTTTTAATTTCATGGCTGCAGTAACTGTCTGCAATGATTTTCGAGCCCCCCCAAAAATAAAATCTGTCACAATTTCCTCTTTTTTCCCATCTATTTGCCATGAAGTGATGGACTGATTGCCAGGATCTTTGTTTTTTGAATGTTGCATTTTAAGCCAGTTTTTAAAAAATTTTCCTCTTTCACCCTCATCAAGAGACTCTTTAGTTCCTCTTCACTCCTGTCATTAGAGTGGTATCATCTGCATATCTGAGGTTGCTGATATTTCTCCAAGCTACCTTGATTCCAGCTTGTGACTCATCCAGCTTTGCATTTCACATGATGTACTCTGCATATAAGTTAAATAAGCAGGGTGACAATATATAGCCTTGATATACTCCTTTCTCAATTTTGAATCAATTCGTTGTTCCATGTCTGGTTCAACTGCTGCTGCTTGTCCTGCATTCAGTGTTCTCAGGAGACAGGGAAGGTGGTCTGGTATTGCCATCTTTTTAAGAATTTTCCACAGTTTGTTGTGATCCACAGAGTCAAAGACTTTAGCGTGCTTAATGAAGCAGAAGTTTTTTTGGAATTACCTTGCTTTGTTGACCCAACAGATTTTGCCAATTTGGTCTCTGGTTCTTCTGCCTTTTCTAAATCCAGTTTGTACATCCAGAAGGTCTCAGTTCACATACTGCTGAAGCCCAGTTTAAAAGGTTTTTGAGCATTGCTTTGCTAGTGTGTGAAATGAGCACAATCACATGATAGTTTCAACATTCTTTGGCACTGCCTTTCTTTGGGATTGGAATGAAAACTGACCTTTTCTAGTCCTGTGGCCACTGCTGAATTTCCCAAATTTACTGGCATATTAGGTGTAGTGCTTTAACAGCATCATCTTTCAAAATTTTAAATAGCTCAGCTACAATTTCATCACCTCCACTAACTGTTTATAGTAATGCTTCCTAAGGCCCACTTGACTTCACGCTCCAATATATCTGGCTCTAGGTGAGTGATCACACTACTGTTGTTATCTGGGTTATTAAGACCTTTTAAAAAATATATATATATATAGTTCTGTGTATTCTAGCCACTGCTTCTTAATCTCTTCTGCTTCTGTTAAGTCCTTGAAGTTTCTGTTCTTTATTGTGCCCATTTTTGCATCTCGAATTTTCTTGAAGATATCCCTTGTCTTTCCCATTCTGTTGTTTTCCTCTGTTTCTTTGCATTGTTCACTTAAGAAGGCTTGCTTATCTCTCCTTGCTATTCTCTGGAACTTTATAATCAGATAGGTATATCTTTCTCTTTCTCTCTTGCCTTTTGCTTCTCTTCTTTTCTCAGTTATTTGTAAGGCCTCCTCAGACAACCATTTTGACTTCTTGCATTTCTCTTACTTTGCTATAGTTTTGGCTATCACCTCCAAATATTACAAACCTCTGTCCATAATTCTTCAGGTACTCTGTCTACCAGATTGAATCCCTTGAATCTATTTGCCACCTTCACTCTATAACCATAAGGGATTTGATTTAGGTCATACCAAAATGATCTAGTGGTTTTCCCTACTTTCTTCAATTTAAGCCTGGATTTTGCAATAAGGAACTGATCATCTGAGCCACAGTCAGCTCCAGGTCTTGTTTTTGCTGACTGTATAGAGCTTCTTCATCATCAACTTCAAAGAGTATCATCAGTCTGATTTTGGTATTGATCATTTGGTGATGTCCAAGTGTAGAATTTTCTCTTGTGTTGTTGGAATAGAGTATTTGCTATGACCAGTGTGTTCCCTTGGCAAAACTCTTGTTAGCCTTTGCCCTGTTTCATTTTGTACTCCAAGGCCAAACTTTCCTTCTACTCCAAGTATCTCTTGACTTCCTAGTATTACATTCCAATCCTCTATAATGATAAGGACATCTATTTTTTTGGTGTTAGTTCTAGAGGGTCTCCCCTAGTGGCTCAGATGTTAAAGAATCTGCCTGCAATCCTGAAGACCTGGGTTCAATCCCTGGGTCTGGAAGATCCCCTAGAGAAGGGAATGGAAACCCACTCCAATATTCTTGCCTAGAGAATTCCATGGACAAGTGATCCTGGTGGGCTACAGTCCATGCGGTCACAAAGAATTGGACATGATTGATCACTAACACTAGACGGTCTTGAGTGTCTTCAGAGAATCACTCAACTTCAGCTTCTTCAGCATTCATAGCTGGGACATAGACTTGGATTACTGTGATGTTGAATGATTTGCCTTGGAAAGGAACTGAGATCATTCTGTGATTTTTGAAAATCACCCAAGTACTGCATTTTGGACTCTTGTTGACTCAGGGCTACTCCATTTCTCTTAAGAGATCACTTTGGCTTCCTTGGTAACAGTGGGCTTGGCTTAAACCAAATCATGGAGAAATTTAAATCATTTCACAGGACCTCTATCCCCTTTTCTTTCTGAGGCTCGTATACAACCTACTGCATACCCAATTTGTAAAAGGGGCTGGAGGATAGGAACAAGCTGCTAGCTTCTTTAAGAAAGAGAGATTAATGGGAAGAAAATATGTTGGGTTATGAGATCAGCTGTAATGACTGACTTGACTATGATGGGGATGTGTGGTGATGAAAATGTAGAGAAATCATAGTCTTATTAGTAATTACTGCGTAGACAAAAGCAGAATCAGAAGCTCTTACTGAAACATCCCATCATTGCCTAGTAGCAGGGATACTACTGTCTGAATTCCAAGTTAAGACTTTTATGCATTCATACCTTGCTGCAGTACCAGTTTCTTCATATCATTCCAGCTTTCTGGTTTTATTAGCCCTGCCTCAAGCCTTTACAGGATTCCCAGGTGGCACTAGTGGTAGAATCCACCTGCCAATGTAGGGGACACAAGGATGAAGGTTTGATCATGGATCAGGAAGATCACCTGGAGAAGGAAATGGAAACCCACTGCAGTATTTTTGCCTGGAAAATTCTATGGGCAGAATGGGGCTGCAAAGAGTCAGACACATCTGAGCATGTGCGCGTGCACACACACACACACACACACACACACACCCTTTTACACTGCAATCTATTTGTCATTCACTCTTTGCTATCTACTACTTCATTTCTCAAGCTGCAGTTTGAAGTCAGTATAACAAACATTAGTCCCTGGCACATACTGGATACTCTGATCTAAGCTAGAAGGCTCAAGGGGATTGAGATACAGTTGTCCTCAAAGAATGCATGGTCTAGAGGGGAGATACACTTTATCTACTCATCTTGACTTTGAGATATTTAGACTAGCATCACAATGTTTGAAATTTCTATATTGACATCAGTAATATCTCTTAAGAAATATTCCTGAGTAAACTCAGCTTGGCATTCTCAAGAGACACTCCAGTTATAAAGAGCAAAATGTTAAAGAAAAATGACCATGACAGAAACTAATTTTATTTCTTTTAGATTTCTGATGTAGCATGATGTAGGCTGCTGCTGCTGAGTCGCTTCAGTTGTGTCCAACTCTGTGCGACCCCATAGATGGCAGCTTACCAGACTCCTCCATCCCTGGGATTCTCCAGGCAAGAATCCTGGAGTGGGTTGCCATTTCCTTCTCCAATGCATGAAAGTGAAAAGTGAAAGGGAAGTCGCTCAGTAGTGTCCGACTCTTAGCGACCCCATGGACTGCAGCCTACCAGGCTCCTCCATCCATGGGATTTTCCAGGCAAGAGTACTGGAGTGGGGTGACAATGCCTTCTCTGATGATGTAGGCAGAACTTAGTAAATCTGATGGATAATTAAGAACAGGAATTAGATATGACTAGCACAGAAAAAAAATCTCTAAATCATCTTTTTCTTCCAAAGTATTTCATCACCATTTAGTCTTATTACTCCCTCCATTTTATGTAATTCCTTTTATAACACCTGAGAGAGTCATTTCCTAGGCAGGTTGATAAGAAGTTTAGGGGTCCCCAAGAAGAGAGGGATCTGGAATTCTCAAGGAGGAAGAAAGGACAAACTCTTTTTCCTCTACATTCCTTAGGATTATATAACAATAATGTATCCTGCCTGAGGACAGTCTCTGGATTAAACCTTCTGGCTAATCCTGTTATTTTAAAATGTAAATTATGGGAGTAGGTCTGGTGAGGTCTTTACAACCTCCAGACATTCTTTGGATTCATTGGAGAGTATATAACACCATTGCTAACACTAGCAAGAGGGTACTCTTTTGCCCCCTTCTGATGTCTATGTCAGAAGCTTTCTCTATCTCCTTTATACTTTAATAAAACTTTATTACACAAAAGCTCTGAGTGATCAAGCCTTGTCTCTGGCCCCGGATTGAATTCTTCTCTGGAGGCCAAGAATCCCAGTGTCTTTTTGAGGTTTAGCAACAAACTTTCACACCCTAAACATGTTAGCTAGAAAACAAAGATGAAGACTGTATGGACAATTAATGGATATTGGCATGACTTTTTCCATTCTTTAGTAGAAAAGAAATGTATAAATATATTTATATCCTTTGAAAATATGAAGTTTGTCATTTGTTACCTTTTAGAGAATATTTTTGTATATAAACTATAATTTTGTAGGTGGCTTTTAATAAAAATAGAAAGCGAAAATTAAGCAAAGTGAAAAAAAAGCCACAAAATTTTGTCTTTCCTTTAAGCATTTATGACCAGGAAAAAAAGAAAAAGTAAGTTGCCATAAATGTAGTAACAGTATTAGATTTTTAAGTTTTCCACCTTTATCATTTTAAAAGCCATCATTTTTAGCTATTTACATTCATTTTTGTTCACTTAAAATTCCTTTGAAAGTTACTGACATGAATGTAAGCATACTGTGATTTTTCTTAATAAACAGTATCACCGACTCGATGGACATGGGTTTGGGTGGACTCTGGGAGTTGGTGATGGACAGGGAGGCCTGCCGTGCTGCGGTTCACAGGGTCGCAAAGAATCGGACACGACTGAGTGCCTGAACTGAAGTGAATTACTGAAAAGGCATAGACATTTGTGGGAAGGAAAAAGAATGGCAAATTCTAGGTAATTTTCATACATATCCCTAGCAAAGCTTAACGTTAATTGAAGAGCTTGGTTAACGTCCAGTGTAAACGTAATCTCAAGAAAAACCCATAAACATTGCTCCCCATGGATAAAGGCTAGCTATTGAATGCTGCCCAACTTTATCTGTTACATTTTTGTATAAAATTATAGTTTTTCAGGATCCCTTAGCTTATTTGGGTTTAGTTTTATATGTCTACCTCAATTATTAAATAAAAGGGTATAAGAGTGAAAGTTATGAATTTATAAGGGAAAAAGACTTTATAATATGACTTAAACAATAGCATTATTGAAACTTCCTCTTCCCATTTTACAAAAGCTAATTAGAAATAATGCATTATATTTCACTGTAAAAGAAACATCAATTAGCTGCTAGCGTTGAGCATGGACAGATTGTGGTACATGTTAGAGTGTGTGAATTGTAAAATTATGTTCAGAATACAGACAAAAGTTTGTAAAAATAGCAAAAACTAAAGCAAATGATTCTACGATTATTTTACTAATTTAGACCATTTCTGTGTCTTGGCTATATTTAATTCAGTAGTTTCGCTTTATAGTTCAATATTCTAGATAAGTCTACCTTTGGATTTTGTGGCACATAAATATAGAGTGTTGTATTGGAAATCAGATAACAGTTGTTTGTTCAGTTTGGTGTTTGGCCACAATTCTTAGTATTAATAAAATAAAATATTCATTACAGATAGTTCCTGAGAGACCTGGGGCCTGTATTGTGGAGCCACAAAGTCTGATTAAAAGCAGGAAAGTACATAGCATTACTATGGACTCTCAGTTGGCTACAAATCCAGCTTGTCTTCTTTAACAACTTAGCTTTTATCTCCTGTAATATGTCCTCAATTTGATCACAGCATTGAAACAAAAGAAGCAAATCTGAAAACTTGACTACAAATCAATTCAATTTACTGTATGTCTTTAGTGGCTAAATTGCAGGATAAAGCTCCTATTTATATAAAACACATACACATAAGTCAGCAGTGTGCTTTTACTTTGACATCAAATCAAATTATATGGATATTTAACTGAAAAGTAATCCTATTCTAGTGAATTTTAAATTCAAGATACTTTTGATGAAAATAGATTGCTATTATTGACATTTATTATTTTCAATTCTGAGTCACATTAATGTAATTCACCATCTAAAATTTCAATCCTATACATCTTTAACATGCATAAAACTGTTTAGCTATGAATGTATTTTTATAAAACTACATGTTCTATACATGGTTTTGAAGTAAAAGGCAATATTCTTACCTTTGAGTCTAGCATGATTACTTGAAAAGAATATGATGCTCATTTATTTAAAATTAATTAGTTCTTTAATATTCAAGCATAGTATCATACCAGTCAATTGCCAGGAGAAAAATGCTCTGGATATGGGCCTGCAGTTGAGGAGCTGCAAGAAGGGAGGCAGCCAGGATTAATAGATTTTTGGGAATATGCATCAATCAGCCAAGGAATTAGGAATTCTCACTCAGGCCATCTTCCCATACTGGGAAGCACTGTACTTGCACAGGGAGGTTTCTCAAATCAGGACAGGACCTGCTGTTCTTTGCTCTGAGGTATGGAATTTTAGTTCCAAGAAGTGCTAACAAATATCTGATGTCAAAGAGTGAACCAATAATGAAAGAAAATTTCCAGAGGGCAAGGTTTCGCTCCTATAAATGCTGGGCTGTAACCAGAATGTAATTATATTTGAAAAAAAATTAATTTGTCCAAAGTGTGACACTGGAAAATATCTTATGCTGCAAATTACCTGGTCACTTAGTAAATGTACATGATAAAAGCTTTATCATTTAATATTTTAATCTAAATACAAAATAGAAAGAGCAAGTGCTTAAAAGATCCATATTTGGTCCACTCATTTTCTCTCTCCAAGATCCATTTTCCTCAAGGCTAAGATAGAAATAATTCCTATCTTATAGAACAAGTGCATGGATCAGTAACAATGTCTGTAAAATTTCCTACAGTGTACTCAATGGAGATGCTAGATCAGTAGGAAAGAATTTGTTTCTGTCCAAATCCTCAAATAGCACTTAAAAGGCAGGTGAATGTGAACACCTTATCACTGTCTGTTTACCTTGACATAATGCTTAGTCTGTGACTCCTACTAATGTATGACAGCAGCAATGTGGAAATATCAGTTCTATTATCTTCTTTCCAATACTGAATGCTAAAATTCTTTTCACCCATTCATTTAATCAATATTAACAATGCCTACTATGTGCCAGTCTCTGTACCAAGCAAAAGGGTTACAAAGATGAGTAATTGTGTTCCTGTCACTGTAAAGTTTACTGTCTACTCAGTGGAGCCAGGAATGTAATTGCACATCCAGATGTGGGCTTTGATGCTTAATAATCAGTAGCTACACAAAACAGTAAAACAAAATGCTATATCCTGCAATATGAAAATTCTGATTAGAAATCTCTCTATTTTGTTGTTGTGTGTATGGAGAGAGCAGGGGAAGAGGGCAAGGATGAAACACAGGAACAAATATGTGTAGTGAGGCAGTCAAAATGTTATTGACCCTATCATTCTCCATATACATGAAATACTGATCAAATAAAAATGTAGTGGTATATAGCAGACAACTGGGAAAATATTATCACTATATAAAATGAGGAAGCAGAAATAATTAAGAAAAAGATCACTAATATTAAACTACTTGGCAAAATAAAACTGAAACAATAATTGGATGACTAGTAATGAAAGTGCCTGTTTGTAATGACTTCACCAAATTTGAAGTTGCGTTTACTGCATCTGACCCTTCATATCTATAGTGTATCTGTTCTCAACATGTTTTTAGATATAATTAAAAGTTTATTCTTTAGGTTACTAGTGTGTATGTAAGTGGAAAAGTTAAGCCCTGTAATCTTTTGGTTTAATTTTGCTTTTTACAATTTATTATGGTATACTTGATGTATAATAAACTCATAATTTTAATATACAAATTTGATATGTTGGAATATATATATATTATACATCCTTGAAACCATTATCACAATCATGATAGTGAACATATCCATTGCCCCTGAAAGTTTCCTCATGTTCCTTGATAATCCCTTTCTCAAGCCCCTCCTCCCCACCATGGGCAACTGTGATCCATATTCTCTCACTATAACTTATAGTGCATTGCATTTTCTAAAATTTAAATAAGTAGTCACAAAAATGTATTCTTTATGTCTTCTTTCATTCAACATAATTATTTTGAGATTTACCCATGCTGTTTTTTTAATAGCTTATTATTGTGTTACCCGGTAACATTCCTTTGTATGGATATACCATATTTTATATATTCAGCTGTCGATGGATTTTTGGATTGTTTTGAGTTTGAGGCTACTCTGAATAAATATGCTGAATAGATACACAGATACAAATCTCTTTATGGACATATACCTTCATTCCTTTAGGGTAAATTGCTAACAGGAGAATAGCTGAGTCATTTGGTGGTTATGTTATTAATTCTTCAAGAAAGTGCCATACTGTATTCCAGAATTACATCTTACAGTCCCACTAGCAGTACATGAGAGCTCCATTTGCTCCACATAGTTGCCAGTACTTGGCTTGGTAAATTTCTAAAATTCTCTCTATTATAAAATGTGTGTAATGATATCTCATTATATTTTATTTGGTATTTCCCAGTTAGTAATTATAAGAGATTCTCAAATATCTTCATATAATTATTTGTTACCACTACATCTTAAATAAGATGTCTGTTCAGATTTTCTGCAAAACTATTTAGTGGGTCATTTTGTTCTCATTCTAATGTGTTCTGAGAGTTCATTTTATAATCTGGATATAAGTCCCTTATCCAATATCTAACTTGAAATTATTTTCTTCTAGTCTGTGGCTTTAAGAGCATGTAGCTTAATTCTCTTAAAAGACTGTTTTGGAGATCAAAGTTCATAAGTTTAGAGAAGTATAATTTATCAATAACTGTTATAAACATAGATGCAAAACTTCTAAAGAAACTTGTAAAGAAAATTCTAGCTAATTCAATCCAACAATATATAAATATAATAAAACATTCTGATCAGGTGGGACTTTTCAACATCCATTCTTATTCAAAGTAAAAAATAAATAAATTAAAAATCCTGGAAAACTAAGCATGAAAGAAAACGTCTTCTCTCTGATAATGGGCACCTATGAATAATGTTGTTTCCCAGATGGTGCTGGTGGTAAAGAAACAGCCTGCCAATACAGGAGACATAAGAAAGGCAGGTTGGATTCCTGGGTTAGGAAGATCCCCTGAAGGAGGGCATGGCACCCCACTTCAGTATTCTTGTCTGGAGAATCCCATGGACAGAGGAGCCTGATGGGCTACACTCCATAGGGTCACAAAGATTAGGGCACGACTAAAGCGACTTAGCACGCACATGCACCAATAATGTTAAACATCCTGCTTAATGTTAAAAATATGAAAAACCTTCCCCCTAAAATTGGGAATGAGAAGAGAATGACTCTTCTCAGCACCCCTATTCAACATTGTACTGAAGATTCTAATCAGTTAAATAAGGCATAAAATAAGTGACATGCAAATTTAGGAAAAGCTACTAAAATAAGCAAGTTTAGCCAAGTTGCAAGATAAGACATCATGATTTTAGTCATGATTTAATTTCATTTAAAAGTAACATTTTCAATATACTAGAAATATGATTCTGCATGTGTGTTAAGTCATTTCAGTTGCATCTGACTCTTTCTGGCCCCATGAATTGTAGCCCTCCAGGCTCCTCTGTCCATGAGATTCTCCAGGCAAGAATACTGGAGTGGGTCACCATGCCCTCCTCCAGGGGATCTTCCTGACCCAAGGATCAAACCTTTATCTCCTGAGGCTCCTGCATTGCAGGCAGATTCTTTACTGCTGAGCCACCTGGGAAGCCCAGAAATATGATTACTTTGGAATAAATCTAACAGAACATGTGTAAAGATTATACATTTAAAATTTCAAACATCACTAACACAATTTAAAGAAGACCCAACTAAATAGTGAGATTTTTATCATGTTTCTAGTTCAGAGCACTCAGTATGATGATGATTTTTTTTCCTCCAAAATGTGTCTCTAGATTATATCTATAGATTCAACACAATCCTAATAAAAATCATAGCAGAATTTTTTGTAGAAATCTACACTTTTGTCTTAAAATTCAAATGGAAATACTAAGGATCTTGAACAGCTCAAATAATTTTGAAATAATTGGAGAGCTGAAATAAAGCAGCAACACTATAAAAAAAAAGATGTGGGTTTTGGCTTAAATGTAGTCAAATAGTTCAAATAACAGAATAGAGAATCTAGTGATAGATCTGTATACAGGCATACCTCAGAGATCCTGTGGGTTTGTTTCTGGACCACTTCAATAAAGTAAACATTGTGATAAGGTGAGTCACAAAATTGTTTTGGCTTCCTAGTGCATATAAAAGTTGTGTTTATACTGTAGTGCATTAAAGGTGTAATACTGTTATGTCTAAAATTGATATACTTAGTTTAAAAATACTTTGTTGGTAAAAAATGCTAGTCATAGTTATTTTGCTGGTGGAAGATCTTGCCTCAATGTTGATGACTGTGACTAATTAGGGTGGTGGTTGCCGAAGGTTGAGGTTGACCATAGCAATTTCTTAAAATAAGATGGCAATGAAGTTTGTCACACAGATCTTTAATGTGGCAGATCTATCTCTTGCTTTCATGAACAATTTCTCTGTAGTGTGCAAGGCTGTTTGAGACAGTTTACTCAGAGTAGGAGTTCTTTCAAAATCAAAAGTCAATCCTTTCAAACTTGCTGCTGGTTTATCAATTAAGTTTATGTAATATTCTAAATACTTTGCTCTCATTTCAACAACTTCGTAGCAACTTCATCAGTAATTCCATCTCAAGAAACCACTTTCTTTGCTTATCCATGAGAAGCAACTCTTCATCCATTTAAGTTTTATCACGAGATTACAGCAATTCAGTCACATCTTCAGTGTCCACTTCTGATTCCAGTTCTCTTGCTGTTTCTACCACATCATCAGTTCCTTCCTCCACTGTAATCTTGAACCCCTCAATGTCATCCATGAGGGTTGGAATCAGCTTCTTCTAAAATCCCATTAATATTGATATTTTCACCTTTCCCTATGAATCATAAATGCCTTTAATGGCATGAGAATATGGATGTTGTGTTATCAGGCATGAAAATAACATTAACCTCATTGTGCCTCTCCATCAGAGTTCTTGATTGACCAGGTGTATTGTCAATGAACAGTAGTAATTTGGAAGGAAATTTTCTTTTTTTGAACAGTAGGTCTCAACAGTGGCTTAAACATTCAGTACATGATATTGTAAACAGATGTATTGTCATCTTGGCTTGTTCTACTTATAGAGCACAAGCAGAGTTAATTTAGCATCATCCTTAGTGACTCTAGGGTTTTTAGAATGATAAATAAGGACTGGCTTCAACTTATAGTCACCAGCTGTATTAGTCCCTAATATGAAAGTCAACCTGTCTTTTAAAGCTTTGAAGCGGGAGATTGACTTCTCCTCTCTAGTTATGAAAGTCCTAGATGGCGTTTTCTTCCCCAAAAGGCTGTTTCATCTGTATTGAAAATCTGTTTTTCAGTGTAGCTACTTTCTTTAATGATCTTCACTAGATCTTCTGGATAACTTGCTGCAGCTTCTACATGAGCATTTGCTTCTTTACCTTGTACTTTTATGTTTTGGAGATGGCAACTTTCCTTAAACCTCATGAACCAACCTCTGCTTCAAACTTTTCTCCTGCAGCTTCATCACCTCCCTCAGACTTCATCAGATTAAAAAGTTAGGGTCTTGCTCTGGATTAGGCTTTGCTTAAGAGAATGTTGTAGCTGGTTTAATGTTATATTCAGACAACTAAAACTTCCTTCATATCAGCAATGAGGCTGTTCCACTTCTTATCATTTGTATGTTCACTGGAGTAGTACTTTAATTTCCTTCAAAAGCTTTTCCTTTGCATTCACAACTTGGCTAACTGTTTGGCACAAGAGGCCTAGCTTTCAGCCCATCTTGGTTTTCAACAATTCTTCCTCACCAAAGTTTAATAATTTCTAACTTTTAACTTAAAGTGAGAGATGTGGCTTGAATACTTAGAGACCATTGTAGAATTATTAATAGACTGACTGCAATAATGTTGGGTCTCAGGAAATTGGGAGGCCAAAGGAGAGGGGGAGAGACAGAGGAATAGCTGGTCAGTCATAACACACACATTTGTTGATTAAGTTTGCCATCTTATATGGAAGTGATTTGTGCCACCTCAAATAATTGCAATACTAACATCAAATATCACAAATCACAGATTGCTATAACAAATATGATAATAATGAAAAGCTTGAAATACTAGAAGAATTACTAAAAGAGAGACGGGAAATGAGAAAATGCTGTTGGAAAAAATGGTGCCAATAGACAATAAACTTTCTTGACATAGAACTGTCACACAGTATCTGCATAATGCAATAAAAGTAAAAGTGAAAGTGAAAGTTGATCAGTCATGTCTGACTCTTTGCAACCCCATGGACTGCATAGTCCATGGAATTCTCTAGGCCAGAATACTGGAGTGGGTAGCCTTTCCCAAGACATGCCAGAATAGTGGAGTGGGTAGCCATTCCCAAGGACAATTTATTCTGAAAATACTCTAATGGAATTCAGTAGGAAAAGATAACTATTTTCAATTAAAATGATACTGGAACAATTGGAAATCTGATTTTAAAATAGGGTTAATACAAATTAACTTCAACTTGTATCTTGTAACTAAACCTAAGTTAATCATACATGTACATGTTAAACCTACTACTATAAACATTCTAAAGTAAAACATAGGAGTACATTTTCAAATTTTTGCTTATTTATTTAATTATGGCTGTGCAGGGTCTTCCTCGCTGTGCGGGCTTTTCTCTTGCTGCGGTCAGCAGGGACTGCTCTCTAGTTGTGGTGCACAGGCTTCTCATTGCAGTGGCTTCTCTTGCTTGGAGCGTATGTTCTAGGACACGCAGACTTCAGTAGATGTGGCACGTGGGCTCATTAGCTATGGCTCCCAGCTCTAGAGCCCAGGCTCAGCAATTGTGGCACATGGAGTTAGCTGCTCTGCGGCATGTGGAATCTTCTGGACCAGGAATTGAACCTTTGTGTCCTGCATTGGCAGGTGGATTCTTTACAACTGAGCAAGCAGGAAAGCCCAGGAATACATTTTTTAACCTTGGTTTATGTTAAGATTCTTAAGATACAGCACCAAATAATTCATTATAGGAAAATATTGATGAAATGACTTCCTAAAGATACAAAATGATACTTTTTGAATGTAATTAAAAAGACAAACCAAAGACTGAGAGAAAATACTTACTAAGCATATTTTTGTGTCCATAATATATAAGCAAACTCTCAAAACTCAGTAAGAAAATAATTTTACAAGTTTTAAATAAGCAGAGAATTTGAAAAGGCACTTCAACAGAGAAGAGTAACAGTAGCAAGAAATACATGAACACATGCTCAGTGTCATTAATTGTTATGAAAATGCAAGTGAAACTTGAATGATAGATAACCTAACACCTACAGGGATGGGTAAAATGAAAAACACTGATTGAGGCAAGAGTTGGCAATGCTCTGGAGCAACTGAAACTCTCATACCCTGATGGTGAGAATGTAAAATGATACAACTTTGGAAAACCATTTGACAGTTTCTTGAAAGTTAAACCTATGCATGCTATATGATTGGCTGTTCCACTCTTGGACCATACACCTATGAGGAAAGAAAGCATATGTTCATACCAACAATTGTACATGAATATTCACAGTAACATTATTTGTGATAGCAAAAATCAGTAAAACAACACAAACATCTATCAATGGGTAAATGAATAAACAAATTGTGGCATAGTCACTCATTATTTTAAATTCCATACTTGCAAATACAGCATTTGTGAATTCAGCTACTGGCTATAATTTATTTGTAACCCCAAATCATATAATCTCCAACTCCTGATAGAATGAATTTCCTTAGTCTTAATTCTCAAATTATTTTATTATGGATATATGTCAGAAACTAATGATACAAACTCATTTTTGCATTCATATGTATTTAATTCCATTTACTGAAGAAACATTTCTAATCTGAATGCTTAGCCTTCTTTATGATACTCTACTTTTTTGCACTTTTACTTCCCTAGGTACAATTCTGTGATTTTACATACTATTCTGGTAGAAAGGGTTGTGAACGTTTTCATAGAATAACAGACATATAAGACTTTCTTGAGAAATTTGTGAATAATGAAAAGATTAATTCACAATTTTATACATCAAAGCACAACAATTCAATTTGTCAATACATTCATTCTAGCAAGTCAGATATGCAATTTCTCCATTCAATCTATTACATATAAATTAGTGGACTTATTGATTAACTGTGGTATAAGAATAATGATTTTTCTGATATTGTCTACTTGGTCACTTAATTTTTAGGTTAAGAAACTACCCTCAGTTTCATCTAGCCTTTTTAAAATGTTTTAAGTATACAAAAGTACAAATAAATTTGATATTTACTACAGACCAAGGATGACAATAATTTTTCAAAAAACTCAATTTGACAAGAGGAAAAAACTTTTTCAAATATAATCATAAGGTTTTTTTTTAAATTGAACAATGTTTTTGTGATGGTATTGTTTATTGGTTTACCAAATACAGACCACCTACTCTTTCTTGCTACTTCCAATTTTAAGACTGGAAAGGTTACATAATTCATTTTTCCCAGTTCTATGACCATATGATAGGCTTCCCGTGTGGCTCAGTTGGTAAAGAATCTGCCTGCAATGCAGAGGAACTGGGTTTGATCCCTGTATTGGAAAGACCCCTGGAGAAGGGAAAGGCTACCCACTCCAGTATTCTGGCCTGGAGAATTCCATGGACTGTATAGTCCATGGGATCACAAAGAGTCAGACACAACTGAGTTACTTTCACTTTCATGGCCATGTGACACAGATCTGATCAATGAAATGTAAGCAGAAGGTACTGAACACTTTTAAGAATGATTTTGCATATCCTAAAATAGAAATAAATGCACCTGATGTCATCATGTCTATCCTCTTCTTTCAAACCCACACATGAAGTCTAGAGTTGCTACAACCTTTGTGTCACTATGACAGAAAAGAAAAGAGAAACATGGGAAT
The DNA here is from genome assembly GCF_019320065.1 of Cervus canadensis. NCBI lineage: Eukaryota > Metazoa > Chordata > Mammalia > Artiodactyla > Cervidae > Cervus > Cervus canadensis. Next base: position 35,849,371 of record NC_057387.1, on the reverse strand, counting down.
TCTGAGACCAACATTTTTGAACTCTTTTTTTCAGAATTTTTATTGACATGTAACATTATTATAGTTTCAGGTGTACAGTACAGTGATTCAATGCATGTATATAGTGAAATGATCACCATAGTAAGTCTAGTTAACATGTCACCATGCAGAGACAGAAAATTTAACTCTTTATCTATTTCTTGTGGCAGTTTCTTTTTCTATTTTTTAAATTGTGAAAGTGTGATAACATTTTTAGGAGACTTGGAAACTACAGAAAAATGTTACATATAGTTCTACTGTATATTACAGTTTTTTTAAAGTAGATAAATTAAGATTTTTAGTTGGAGTTTCAATATAAAACTCTCAAAAGTGAATGCAATGAATAGACAGAAAAGAGGAAGGCTATACTAGACCTGAGAAGCACTGTGGACCAATTCAACATAATTAAGATTTATACAATTTTCACACAACAGCGTGATATAAATTCTATGAAAGTTCCCATAGACTATAAATAAGGAGACACTGGAACATGTCCAGGGACATAAAACAAGGTACAAAATTTCATGGTCTATATTTATTGAGATCATACAGAATCTATTCTCTTTATCACTGTGAAATTATGTTAGAAATCAATGTCAAAAATATTTGAAAATAACCCACATATTTTCAAGTGCAATATGACATTTACCAGGAGAGATTTTGACTTAGCCGTTGAAAGTTTCAATAAAGTCAAAAGACTGAAAAAACACAGAGGGTGTTTGCAGAGAAGAAAGGATTTAAATGAGAAATTAATATTAAAGATACTTTAAGATCCCATTTATTCAGAAATTAAATGTCCGCTTTTAAATGATAGGTGTATCTAAGAAGCCATAAGAAGGAAAATTTAAAAAAATATATTTGTATGAAAAGAGAATTTGTCAGAACTTGTTACATGCACCTGAAGCTGCTTAGTGCAACTAAATACAATGTGGAATCTTGAATAAGATGTGAAAAAAATAATGGACACCAGCAGAAAATTTTGTGAAACTTGAACCAAATCTGTACTTTAGTTAATAATACTGTATCATAATAGTGGAGTCTGTTTCCCCAGTCCTCCTCTCAATGGTTGTTCAGCAGCTATTTGCGATTTTGGTGCTGTCATAGGAGCAGAGGAGTGCACATCCTTCTACCCCACCATCTTGAAACTATCTCCCAGCTCTTGAATTTATGTTGCAAGCTGCGTAATTTCTTATTCCTTCATAAGTGAAGAGTATTGACTCCTATTTGTTTAAGGCAGTGAAATTCAGGATTGATTATTTTTGAATTTGATGTTGTTATACACAGCTAAACGTATTTTTAGCTCATACACTTTTGTTTTGTTTATTTCAGGTTGACAATTTTAATGAGGAGATTTTCTTTTACTTGCATTATGGCTATGGTTAGATTTAGGCTGTTCATGAAAAGCAGAAAAAAAAGCTGTGATTTCCTAATAAAATTCACAACATAAAAGCAGCAATCAGGTTAATTCAGATCAGGGTAATGTGTTACCAGGTTAATTCAACACGCTACCAGAAATTTCTAAGCTAATTAGATAAACTCATTTTTCTTAGCTAACGTGAAAGTGAAAGTGAAATTGCTCAGTGGTGTCCAACTCTTTGTGACCACATGGACCACATGTGATCTACCAGGCTCCTCCATCCATGGAATTTTCCAGGCAAGAATAAGAATGCTGGAGTGGGTTGTCATTTCCTTCTCCATGGAATCTTCCCAACCCACGGTTAGCTAGCATAGATTTTGCTATATCTCATGCATACAAAGAAAATATTGGGCATACTAAAAGTATCCTTAAAATAGAAAAATAATTTTTCATAGATATTCAGTTGAAATTATATATATGTTAATACATATTCTGTTCCCTATTTCTTTGTACTTTTCTTTGTTATTAGTCACTCAGTCATGTCCAACTCTTTGTGACCCCATGGACTGTAGCCTGGCAGGTTCCTCTGTCCATGGGATTCTCTAGGCAAGAATACTGGAGTGGGTTGTCATTTCCTTCTCCATCTTTGTACTTTATAATGATTATAATAATAAAAAAACCTAAATCTCCATGTTAAAAATTTCTTTTCACAGAAGGTTTATAAAGCTAAGTTTGTTAAATAGGAAAAAAATACACATAATGATAATAGTAATAATTATAATTGAAATTTTTAAGTTCTTATTTTGTTCTGGATGCTAGTGTAATTGACTTGTATATAAATTAATTATGAATTTTTGAGTCCAATACTAATTTTACTTCAGTTTTATGTATGAGGAAACTGAGGCCGTCAGTATGAGGAAGCACAGTAAATCTTAAACTTCAGTCTACACTGAGGCAATCCAGTTGCATAGACTGTTGGCTTATTGTCTACAGAGCATCTCATTTCTTCTTTGTTTAGAGACAGGATATTTTTGGGTAGAGGAAATGTTCCAACTTACAGTCCTAGCTCAGTCTTGAAGGAGGAATTGGAGATGTTTGGAATTTTTCAAAAATGGAAATATGATTTGGTAGTTAAAAGAACTTTCATTCTCCAATACTGGAATTGGTAATTGACTTTCTCTGTCATTATATAAAAAGGTCTGGAGCAGTTGCGAAGAATGAACAGATTGGTTTGTTAGTATTTATCTCTCAATCCAAAATGTATAGCCTTAGTTTCTTAGCAACTTCCTAAGGCCACAATTAGAAATTAATCCTTTTATCTCTCACTTCTTTCCTTCCTTCCTTCTCTCTTTCTTCCTTCCATCACTAGACAAGATTCTGGAAATTTGAAAAATAAATTTGACACATATTATATGATTTTATTGAGTATTTTTAAAAAGAAGAGGAAAAGAAAATCAACTTGCCCTTAAAAACTTAGATCTGGTAATATTTTACATATATTGAAAGGAAAAAACCAATATTTTTATTCTGATCCTATAGGAAAATTTTAAAAATTATATCACTTAACTTATTATTTGAAAAACCTTATTTGGGTTGCTTTCTAGAAGAAAAGAAAATTATGGAATTTTTTTTAGTAAGAAAAATAGGTAGTCTCAAATGTTAAACAGTAAAATTGAGAACTCATAAAGGATCTCACTATTGAGCATTAATGATGAATATTTATTATTTGAATATAGGCCTTATTTAAGAAAAGAGATATCATGCACACTGGGTGTAATAAAGTTGTTGGTGGCCTAATGTGTTGCAAGTGTTTTGTCACCTACAGCACTGCATTCTTTAAGGATGTCTAACACAAAAAAAAACTCTCAAGTGAATTTATTGACTAAAACCAGTTCCACAGAACCAATTAGTATCTTACACAGGCTGCCCTGCAAGGCTTATGAGGCCATCCATCACCTGTCCATTTAACTATTTAGCATTTGTTCAAGCAATTTGTCACTGTGTCAGAATGCTAGCATTTCAGAATGGGAGTTTTTGGTTGAAAGAAATCTAACTCAGATACTGCAGATATTTCTCCTTTAATAAGGCTTAGGAAGATTTATGTTTCTATTATATTTAACCTTAAACATCTTGTCTAGAGGGTGAGTTTCTTTGTACTGCAAATATTTCAAATTTAAATCAATTTTTTGTGTGAATTTAAAAATATCATGCAAAATGGAATTATTTTATATTTTAACAATTCAAAGTGCTAACATTACAAAGTACCTCACCTCACAGGTTCAGTGATTACATTTTTATTACTTTTCCAATTCAGTCATTTGCTTTTATATTCATTTCTCATATCTATTAATTTCACACTCTTGAATGAATTATTTACTATTGAATGGAATAGAAAATGTCTGCATTGCTCATAACATTATGCATCTCAGGTAGATTTGGAATCCTAGAAATATTTAATAGTGGAAGGATTATTGCAGCATTTCAATTAAATTACATATAATTTGCAATCAAATCTATACCCATTTTAAGCACAGAGTATTAGTTATAAAGCAACTTTGCTGTTGATTACAGATCATAGTCAAATGCTTAATTTTTATTTCATAAAATGCCAAAAAATTCTACAATAGTATAATTTGAAATGTACTGGCTACTTAATATTGAGTAAAATGATGAAAATCACAAAGGGGACTGTAGCCAAAATATAATTTATAAAATGGGTCCATGCAGTACAACAATTACAGAAAAATATAAGTTCTACATATTGTTTCCAAGACCCAGCCATTTTACTACCTTAGGCATGCCAATCAAATGAAAATTATTCAGGTGTCTAACCTTTAGATTTGATTCAAAAATGGGATGCAGATATATAGATGGCCTTTTTCCCAACTACCCTGTAAGTCTACCTGATTAAGATTTCTAATATGAAAGAGGCAGGTCTGATGCTGGGGACTCAAATGCCATTTCCTCATCTGAATGTTGTTAAGCAGTTCCCATGACATTTCTCACAAACTTTCAGTGTGTGCTTGTCACTACACTCAATCCCAGAGATGAAACAGAAAATGTAAACTCCTGAAGAAGGGAGCTGCGTAAAAAGCTTTCCAGAAGTCCTCAGAGTGCTGTGTTTCCATGATCAAGACCTCAGTCACCAATTTCACCCCTCGCACCTAATATAGCCAGCCAAGAATTTGACATGGATGAATATTAGGTTGAAGTAAGGTATACACAATAAAAATGTATATGTGTAGCTATGCACACATGCATACATATGAGTGTTCACAATAGCCATCTTTAAGACATTGCAAATTCTATCATCCCCATCCATTCCTGGAAATGTGTGTTGTTACCTAGAAAATATATTTAACTAGTCAAGCAGCCTTAAAAGTCAGAGAAAAATGTTTTTATGGGTCATTGGCTCTATGGTCACTATATTATATTCACACACATATGCATACATAACATACACACACATTTATTACCTTTTCACAATGTATTTGCAATCCTTATTTTCGAAATAAGGCTAGGAAAGAAATAATTTTACAAGATATTTTTTCATTGGTATGTAAAATAATATCAAGATACTTCCTTAAGGATTTCTCAAATAAAAATAAGATATTTGGAAAACTTATTTAGCTGAAGGATTTATTAAAGAAGGCTATCAGAGATTATAGCTTATCAAAGGCTAGAAAGCAAATTTTCAGAGGTGAGCAGACTATAGTATAGCTCTTAGGCAAGAAATAAGGCTCAGGAAATTCTTGAGAAATTGTCTCCCTGTGAGTAAAAGGAGTGGAGAGAAGAGACAGAAAGACAAGAGTGAGAGATAATTGAGCTCTTAATAATAATGAATGGAAGCAAAGTAAATTGAAATCTTAGACACAACTATGGAAATTCCAAAATGAGGAGGATGTACTGTGCTTATGACTTAAAGAGGCAATGGCTGTTTTTGCTGATTGTGGTTATGCTATTTTATTTTTTGTCCCAGAAGGGGCTTCCCAGGTGGCCCAGCAGTTAAGAATTGGCCTGCCAACGCAGGAGACACAGGAGATGCAGACTTAATCTCTGGGTTGAGAAGATCCCCTGGGGTAGGAAATGGCAAACCACTCCAGTGTTCTTGCCTGGAAAATCCATGGACAGAGGAGTCTTGTGCGCTACAGTCCACGGTGTCACAGAGTCAGACACAACTGAACACGCACATGTACACAGCATGTGTAATTACAGGGCAATTTTGTTCTTTCGTGAGTTAGTTCCCCAAGAATAAGTATTAGGATTGAATAATGGGACATGATCATGTACAAATATTGTTTGGTTTCTTAGTCTGCTTTAACAAAGGGATTGGGAAATGTACTGCATTCTTCTTCATGTGTTACCAAATTCACAGACATAGCTACACAGAGATTCCACTAGTGGAGAGGGCTCCCTTTATACATTAAATAAAATAATAATAATAGCCATAACTACACTCCAGTCACTCTTCTTTATATATCAAAACTCATTCAATCCTTTCACCATCTTTAAAATCAAAAGAGCTTTAAATTAGGTTACCAGAGTATCACAGTGATAGGGTATGATTTGAGCCCATAAAGTGCTCTAATTGCCATCCTCTTAATATTAAACTTCATTCATGGAAACAGAGAGAAACTACTATGTTTTGAGTCCTTTCCTTTTCACAAGATAATAACATTTTATGTATAACCTCATTTAATACTTCTTAAAATTCTGTAAGGTGATTGGTGTTGTCCTAGTTAAAATATAAATTAATTAATTATATTAATTACTATTGTCCCAAAGCTTATCAGAGGTTATAGCACTAGTAATTGACAAAGAAAATACTCAAACTCAGATATATCTGGTCCCAAAGTGCATATTTGATTACTCGTTCAACCAATGAACAGACTACTATTGCATGTATGAATCCTCCGTTTCAATTTTAATTTTAACCTCAGTCTTTCTAGTACCTTAAATTTGTATGTAGTAGCATAAATTAAGATGATGGATATCCAAATTTTCCTTATGGTGATAGGAATTCTTGAGCTATATAAGCGCACATCTTTCTCAAGTGAAAATGTAATTTATATTATGTGTCTTAAAGTATCATTTTGGAAATTTATGCTAAAGCTTGGGAAAGAGTAGGTACAACATGAATGTAGATTTTCTTCTCATTAAAAACAACTTGGAGTGGCCGTCTTAAATTTTCTTTAAAAATCTTCAAGGAAGACAGGAGAAATAAATTTTATTCATGAACAATATGCAATACAAGACTTAATAATGAATACATGGGCATAAATATAAAGCTATTGCTATAGATGTACCAGTAGTATTATTTTAAAAAAAAACTAAATGAGAGAGCTCTTTGAGGGCTTGGGTTCTTGCCTACTGGGCCATGTTTGTCCAGGACCAATAATAATGTCAATCACTTAGAATGTACTTGGACTGACCGTGTGCTGAAAGAGAGGGTTCAGCATAAGGGTGGCTAAAAATGTGGAAACAGTGGAGCAGCATCATTTTCAAAGTATGCCAATCAAAAGAGTTCTGGAGGCTTCATCTGTCCATGGGACACTTTTTTAAGTTTTCAAGATGGGGGGGTGGAGTGGGAGTGGTACAGAGATGTGAAAGGGGAAACTTTCAAATCTAGTGACCTAATTTATAATCTGGAAATCTGGTGTTTGTTCACACTACCATAGTGTGATGATCATCACCACTAATATTGTGGTAGTAGCTATACAGAATAATTTGCAAGAAAGACCCTCAAAATCCTGTTTGGAGCAGAAGCAGGAAAGCAAGTGCTGGATACTATCTGAGCAAATACAGAGAAGTGTGTGTGGGGGGTTGTGGGGGGTGGGGGGGTGTGGGTATGGGTGTGTGTGAGGCATATACAGGTGAGGATGCTTTAAATATTAGTGAGGGCTTCCCTGATAGCTCAGTTGGTAAAGAATCCACCTGCAATGCAGGGGACCCCTGTTTGATTCCTGGGTTGGGAAGATCCCCTGGAGAAGGAATAGGCTATCCACTCCACTATTCTTGGGCTTCCCTTGTGTCTCAGCTGGTAAAGAATCCGCCTGCAATGTGGGAGACCTGGGTTTGATCCCTGGCTTGGGAAGATCCCCTGGAGAAGGGAAAGGCTACCCACTCCAGTATTCTGGCCTGGAGAATTCCATGGACTGTATAGCCCCTGGTGTAACAAACAGTCAGACACAACTGAGCAACTTTCACTTTCACTTTGCTTTAAATATCAGTGTCTTCCCCGTCCCCTATAAGTAACATTTGACTTAAGCCAGAGCTAATATTGTCAAACGAGCAAACATTCATGGATAAATGCCCCACATCTGGCAAAGTGAAGTTAGCTGACATTTACTTCGTACAAAGGAGCAGGGATTAAATCAGGCAGAATCTCATAGGATCTAATATTGGTGTATATTTCTCTGTTTTTCTCTGTTTTTCTGTTCCTTCTGAAGAAAACTAGGAAAATTCATTATCAACTAGGAGCTTAAAAGGGGGAAATCATGCATTATTTATCTCTTTAACTTATTTTTCTTATTTTGTCAGTAGAAATATATACTAAAACATGGAAAGCACAGACATGAATCATAGATAATTTGGGAAATTAGGAACACAAAAACAAGAAAGAAAAATAGCTTATAACTCCTTAGTTCAGGGAGAAACACTCTTAAAACTTTGATGTTTTTCTCCACAGTATTTTCTTTTATATGTTTGAGTAGAGAGGTAATAGATATATTGAGAAAAAAAGAGAGAGAGAGAGAGGCCTAGATACAGATTGTAGTTGATATTTATTATTCCTTTCTTTTACTTTTTATACCATTCATGGGGTTCTCATGGCAAGAATACTGAAGTGGTTTGCCACTCCCTCCTCCAGTGGACCACGTTTTGTCAGAACTCTCCACTTTGACCTGTCGGTCTTGGGTGGCCCCACACAGGATGGCTCGTAGCTTCTTTGAGCTAAACAAGCCCCTCCAGCATGGCAAGGCTGTGATCCATGAAGGGGATCTTTTACCGACACCATTTTCCATCACCCACAGCTAACTTCCCAGCTGGTTAGGATACTCCACTTGATGGTGTCGCTTAAATCATTTTTGAAGACTCTGAGTCCTTTATGATTTTGCATTTATTGGATTACTGTTTTTCTATTAGCATATAATACTCACCAAAGAGTGTCCAGTAAAGCATTTATGTTCCATTCATAGTTTGCCCTCACTCCACTAAATACCAGAAGCCTATTTCCACTTGGTATTTTAATCAATCACACTAATAGCCTATTGGCAGTTTCAACTAAAAAATAAGAAAACCAATGTTGTATTCCAGTTTGAAAGTTTTCTGCCTTTAAGATATGACTTCTAGGCCAAAAAGCCCAAGAGTGTGGGAAAAGAAAGCAAAAGTTTTGTAAGTTAATAAATAATATAGAAAGAGGGATCATCTGCATTCCATTCTTTAGGACTCAGGCCTGTGCATTCTGTACTAGAAGAAATAACACTATGAATGTTATTGTTTTGAGGCGTATACTGTATATAGAATAGTACCCAAACTTCACTGGATACTTTTTTCTCAGCAGGTGCCATAACTGAATCCTTAATAAACTATTCCATAATTATATCAGGCTTGCTGACACTAGTTTTGGTAAATTTGATAGATAGGATGAGTGAAGTCCATGATCCATGAGCATTATTTTTTTTTGTTTTTGGCTGTGGTTTGTTTGTGTTTTATGAAATGTACTCTTTGGTTAAAGCAATGTAGTTTGTGGCATCAAGATTGTAAATGGCTTCCTAAAACCATGAATAGTGCCACTGTATTAGCATCACAGAGAGGGAAATAAAATCTATATCCCCTTCACAATTTTCAGTAAGAGTCTAACTGATGTCTTTATGGAAGGACCATATCAGGGGCTCAGCAACAACCTTTGATGTTAGCATTTTGATGCTCAGATATGAGTAGTGAAATTATCTTGAGGAGTGAGGAACCCTGTTACTGAGCCTGTGCATAACAAATTTTTTACCATGACCACTTTGTACACAGATAGGGTACTAAGGTGATAGACCTCAAAAAAATGGACCATTTTGTCTATCTGGTTATGGAAAACTCATTTTCACCAGACTTTTTGATGAGAACTAACAGAGGAAAATTATACTCACAAACAATGATCATTCAGAGAAATAAATCTACATAACATTTTAAAAATATTTCCTTATCACCAAATCTTGTTTATCTCAAGTCCCTGATGAGTCATAAAATTGACACGGCCCATGAACCATGAAAATCTGTTGCTCTGGCTATCACTTCTTCCAGGCAAAGCAGACAATCAGATATACTAGATATACTGTCTGAAGTATTTTTCACTGGAACAAATCCTATTTACCACTGTCTTTAAGGATCACCCCTGAATAAGTTGTAATGTAATTTTAGACCACCTTTTCTGGTGTCAGCATTTCCATCTGTAAACCAGAATGGAGATATCTTTCTTCCTCCATCAACTGATAATAAATAATTCCCAGTGAAGGCACAGAAATCAGTGAAGGAGTAGGTATTATTAAAGCCTGAGTTTCTTACCAATGAAATTTATTTATGTGTTCAGAACTTGTTCAGGTACTATATCATATATACTATCTCCACTTAATAAGAGGTTGATTCTGTATTCACCCAATGTGGCTTGGCACATCACACAGTGCTCAGTTCAAATGGGCAGCTTAAGTTGCATAATCATGTGTGACTCAGTAGCCAAATATTATGATTATGTGAAGGTCCAATAAAAGAGTTGTTATTTTATTTAAAAATAAAATTATCTTTCAGGTTTCCATCCCATATCTGAGTCTCATTCCTTTCCAACTAATTCCCTAGCATTTACATGAAAGAATTAATGAAGCTCTTGAAGTCTATGTCATTAGCAGCATCTTCAGTTGCCAACAGAGACACCAAAATAACTTTTTGAGAAAGCTGGTTTTGTTGTGCCTTTTCTCATTGTCTTTGTGAATAAGTTGGCTTCTAAGCCCTCTCAAGAGACACAGTTCAGGTTAGGATGAACAATGGCACATAATAATCAACTCCAACATCTTCAATTTCTTGAGTATTATAATTCTTCCCTCCACATTAGGCCAGAAATGTTATGTTCTGGTATGTCAACTTCATTGACATTGCCATTATTGAGTCTAGGTTTCAATCAGCCAACTAAGATCACTAGCATAGTGAAGCTAGTGCATTAAATCCAAATCTCAAGTTAAATGCTCTCATATGAATAAAGTTGGTCTGATCCAATGTTATAATTTATTCTCCTAAGACTAAAACCCTAAGAAGAATTAATTTCCATATACCTACTTCAGGTGATTTTTCAACCCAGAGATCGAACTCACTCATCCCCCATCTCCTGCCTTGGCAGGCAGATTCTTTACCATTTTGCCACCTAGAAAACTTATATCTCAGCAATCTGACAATAAAAATTAGTAATGTCAGGTTTAGTCTTTCAAAGGACAGACATTTTCTCATAAGGCAGTTGTCTCATGCCAGGTGATTGAAGTCATTCAGGCTAGTCTCCAAAGACAGTGGTAAAGGAGGATATTTCTGCTGATGAGACAAATTAAGGGGAAATTGGGGGTCCAGGTTCTCAGCTTCATACAAGTCTTCCCAAATGTCCATGTTCCAAGTTTTGGGATCCTACTCTATCCCAAATAATGGTCTAATCATAGCACCAAAGATATCTGGAAGTTTCATAACTTACATAGTTATTTTCTCAACTGAAGCTATATGTTTTGGTCCCTGTCACATCAGGTCACAAATAATGATAAGAGTTATTATCATTACAGATTATAGAGTCTTAGTTGGGACTGCCATGTAGAACTGAGGCCAAAGAGAGAGATTGCGCCATGGGACAGAGATATACTCTGTCTCTACACCACCAGAAACACATAGAGAAGAAAAAGTATTTTGGCTTAGATAAAGCTTCTTCATACCCTCAATTCATCCACCAGTTGTTGTTCAGTTCAGTTCAGTTCAGTCGCTCAGTTGTGTCTGACTCTTTGCAACCCCATGAACCCCAGCACACCAGGCCTCCCTGTCCATCACAAACTCCCGGAGTCTACCCAAACCCATATCCATTGAGTCAGTGATGCAATCCAAGCATCTCATCCTTTGTCATCCCTTTCTCCTGCCCTCAATCTTTCCCAGCATCAGGGTCTTTTCAAATGAGTCAGTTCTTCACATCATGTGGCCAAAGGATTGGAGTTTCAGTTTCAAAATCAGCCCTACCAATGAACACCCAGGACTGATATCCTTTAGGATGGACTGGTTGGATCTCCTTGCAGTCCAAGGGACTCTCAAGAGCCTTCTCCAACATCACAGTTCAAAAGCATCAATTTTTTGCGTTCAGCTTTCTTTATAGTAGAAATCTCACGTCCATACCTGACCACTGGAAAAACCATAGCCTTGTCTAGATAGACCTTTGTTGACAAAGTAATGTCTCTGCTTTTTAATATGCTGTCTAGATTGGTCATAACTTTCCTTCCAAGGAATAAGTGTCTTTTAATTTCATAGCTGCAATCACCATCTGCAGTGATTTTGGAGCCCAGAAAAATAAAGTCAGCCACTGTTTCGACTGTTTCCCCATCTATTTGCAGCAGTTCTTATAGCTGGCTTAATATATCAAGAAACCAAAAGACATGTAACATGTGATGTGTTACAGAAAAAAAATGTTAAATTGTGGACAATTATCTTAAAAGTAAGCATTTAGTTGCCCAGCATTATACTGCAATGTATTTAGCCAGTCTTCTACAATGGACATTTGGGCTATTTCCAGGATATATTTTAGTGAAAAATACACAATATAGTTATTACTTTTTGACATGTATGAAAAGATTTTCCCAGTATATACACCTAGGATAGGATAGCCATAGATTCAAAATAATGGGAAATACTTCAACTATTTCACCTTGTTTTCTAGTTTTACAAGAGTTTTGTTAACTTTACATCCTTGCCATAACTTTTATAAATTTAGAGAATATAAAGTCATAACTCAGTGGGGTCTAAGCATGGAAACATTTTCTTTCACAATTAGAGCAGTGAGGGTTCATATGGTAGAAGAAAAATGTTGGTAAAACCTCTCTACATAAAGAAGCCAAAGATTTGAGAGATCAGGGTATTTGCTGAGTAATCATTACAGATTACAAAGCCACCCAGATAATAGCAAGACAAGGAGATAGTAGGAGTAGGTGTCAATATCTGAAATAGGAGCTAGTGGTTTCTGATGTTATCATAATAGCAGCTTGAGGCTATTATATGCAGTTTCAAGAGCACTGGACTAGAGGAGACATTGGTGAAATTAAGAAGGTTATTAACATAATTTTTAAATAAAATTGTGATATTCTCTTTATTGGAAAACAAGCAGCCTTCACTAGAATGAACACTAGCAGATGCTTCAGGGGAGATCAGAGTTCAATAGAGGCTTAATATTGGGACAAATGATAAAGAAGTAGGGGTAGTAAAGAACATTTGTACTGTGTTTTGAAAAAAAATAGTTGTAATACTTTCTTTTAATTGTATTTATAGATGATTTGAATCCATACTAAAACAAACGCCATACTATATATATATATATGTGTGTGTGTATATATATTTAAGTTGGATTCAAGAATGATAGGGTTTGATACTCTTTCATTCCTGGTATTCACTTGAGAAGTAGTAAGAGAATGATATTCTTGGGTCATAAATATTTTCCTCAAAAAAGAAAATGGATGAATTATTATTTTAGTATCGTCTGTCATTTAATATTATAGGTGAGAATATTAAAAGAAGCCTGAATTTTTTGTGGTAAACTGATATCTTATAGGTTTGTTTCTTTTCATTTTTAAAACTTCTGCTTAGTTTTTTGCAAGATTATTTTTATATTTTTGAAATTTACAGAAAATCACCATAACTGACGTAGACATTGGTATGCTTCCATTAATCTTCCCTGAAACCCTGTCGAACCCTTTCTGTCTGCAGACATGTGATGTGCTTTTACTTTCTTCTGTTGTATTTTTTTACTGTAGCTGCCATTTCACTGTGCTCTGAGGATTCTCTAGAGAGCAGCAAGAATCTCCAAGTTTAATTCTGTTCTTGGTGCTCCATGCATGTGTTCTCTGCTTCTTATTTTCATTCTTTAGCCCCACTATCCCTATTCTGGGACATATGTTTTCTTCATGTCACTTTCTACAGCACAAAGAACTGTTATTCATATTCTCTGTTATTTTCTCTTCCTATAGTATAAGAGAATTTTCTCCCTGCTGCTATATTTAATTTAATTTCACTATTTCCCTATCTCATCCATCTCTGTTTTATTTCAATCTGACTCTCAGCCAGAACTTTTGTCATATGTCTTTTGTCTTATCATTCCACATTTCATTTCTTGTTACAGAGAATCCAAGTTATATTGCATTATATTGAAAACACAGATATATTCGAACATTTATTTTTTTTCTTACAGTAAGTTTTTTTTTAAAGTTTCATTCTTGAATGGTATAGCTATACGTATGTTTTTTTTTTTCCTTTTGTAATTGTGGAATCTTTTCACACGCTAAAAATGAGGGTTTTTTTCTTCTCTGTTTAATAACATTACTACTAGAAAGTTCTATTTCAGTTCAGTTCAGTGGCTCAGTCGTGTCCAACTCTTTACAACCCCATGAACTGCAGCATGCCAGGCCTCCAACTCCCAGAGTTCACCCAAACCCATGTCCATCGAGACAGTGATACCACCCAACCATCTCATGCTCTGTCTTCCCCTTCTCCTCCTGCCCCAATCCCTCCCAGCATCAGGGTCTTTTCAAATGAGTCAGCTCTTCGCATCAGGTGGCCAAAGTATTGGAGTTTCAGCTTCAGCATCAGTTCTTCCAATGAACACCCAGGACTAATCTCCTTTAGGATGGACTAGTTGGATCTCCTTACAGTCCAAGGGACTCTCAAGAGTCTTCTCCAACACCACAGTTCAAAAGCATCAATTCTTTGGTGCTCAGCTTTCTTTATAGTCTAACTCTCACATCCATACATGACTACTGGAAAAACCATAGCCTTGACTAGATGGACCTTTGCTGGCAAAGTAATGTCTCTGCTTTTTAATATGCTGTCTAGGTTGGTCATAACTTTCCTTCCAAGGAGTAAGTGTCTTTTAATTCCATGGCTGCAGTCACCATCTGCAGTGATTTTGGAGCCCAGAAAAATAAAGTCAGCCACTGTTTTCACTGTTTCCCCATTTATTTGCCATGAAGTGATGGGACCAGATGCCATGATCTTAGTTTTCTGAATGTTGAGCCTTAAGTCAACACTTTCACTTTCATCAAGAGGCTCTTTAGTTCTTCCGCACTTTCTGCAATAAGGGTAGTGTCATCTGCATATCTGAGATCTATTTAGGGATATCATTTGCACCAAGTGAAAAAATTCTCCTGCTTTTCCCCATCTTCTGGTATGTTGCTGTTAGAATCTGCATCACACATACAGTGATGTAGATTTCTGTTTCATATATTTATCACATGTAGGTTCATGATACTTTGACACCATTCTGAAAACCTACAGTGAATAATTTACCCTGATTTTTACCTGGCTATAGTTGAGAAAATTTTCCAGGTTTATAGATGTAAAAGTATGAGACTAAATTTGAGTTAAACAAAACATGAGCTGTGATAATGTTTATATGTTAATATTTTTATTTTTTAGTTTAATTTCTATCATATTTTTCAGATATTAGAATTCCATATATATTTACATATTCAATATGCATATACATATTCCATATACATATGGAATCCTAATATCAGAAAAATATAAATTATCATTACATATTGTTTTTTATAGATTTTGAAAGTTTGAAAGTGTTAGTTGCTCAGTCATGTCCAAATCTTTGCAATCTCAAGTACTGTAAGTCATCAGGCTCCTCTCTCCATGGGAATTCTACTGGAGAAGGTTGCCATGCCCTCCTCCAGGGGATCTTCCCAACCAGGGATTGAACCTGGGTCTCCTCCATTGCAGTCAGATTTTTTACCATCTTAGTTACATATCAAAGAGTCAGACATGACTGAGTGATTAAGCACACATATTTTACATATATATATATATATACACACACATATATATATATACACACACACACACTGTCTGAGTTTAATATATATGTAAGCCCCTTACTTATGATGACAAAATAAAGAAATCACAACTACGAAACCAGTAATTGATGAATAGGACATTTGTGTTACAGTGAAAATGCATTCAGAAGGTATTGAAAGCTAGAACAATTCTTCATCTTCTCCAGCGTGAACATCAGGGCAGGGAATCATCAGAGATCAGAAAACTAGCATATAAAGAGTTATGTCTTGTATCGTGTATCAAAAAGATGAGGGCAGAGAATTTCCTGAGGTGTACAGATGCTCAATCATATATCAGACATACAGTTGCTCTGCAGTCTCCCGTGTGCTGGAGAAGTCTTCCCTTTTGAACATAAGATCACTGCAACAGTTGTGAGCATCACATATAGGAATAAGTATGGATTACCATGAGGAAGGGGACACTTTGGTGAATATCTCTTTATTTTTTATGAAAAGCACTTCCCAAAAGTTGCCCAGAAAGGTTCCACTGGTCAGGATTTGGTTCCATTACATGCTTTAGTCACAAGAAAAAGAAGGTGCATATTCAGAATTTTTAACCTCTGAGATAAAAGCCAGTCTCTACTAGCAGGGAAGAATAATACACATGTAGTTTATGGGCTTAACCACTCAGAATCAGACGTGAATATATCGTTTCCTGGGACCAGGAGAAAATGGTCAAATATATCATCTGGACCTCCAGAACTACCACCAATAAAGTCAAAGTTCTTTTGTAAAAATTCCCACACAAAAAGGATGTTTGGATCTGACTGATTTCAGAGATTTTATAAAATTAGTACGTGGGTTTTTTGTATTGGTGTGGTGAATAGGCTAATCTATCATCTTTGAATTAATTTTATTGAAAAAGTCAAGGAACTTTTAATCCACCATCCCCAAAAATTTATCCTCTAGGGTTTAAAAATAAGTTCTATATCCAGACTTGCACAAAACCTAGAACAAGGAAAAATCTTAATGTCATGTGACTTGGCTGGCATTATAACAAATATAATTTCTCCTTCTCGTTAATGTCATTAAATCATCTGTCAAAGCCAAAGACTGCTTTTTCTCATCTTATTAGATAAACCTCACCTAGATCCCACCAAAACAGAAATGTGAGCTGGAGAGGTAGTTGATATAAAATTGTATTATCAGTTCAGAGATCAAGCTACCTGATGTCCATAGGTAGAAAACCTAGAGTAGCCTAACAGAGGAACCTCATATCTGCATCTTTCCTTCTCTGGAAATTGTGAACCTCAGCAAAGATACTCAGTATTATTTCTATCATTCTGTTTGGGCACAACTTAATGTCACTAGGCAACCTTGTGGCAGGTCCTACCTGTTATTGCCTCTAACCATACCTCTACCTGTACTCCTGACTGCCTTTCTGCTTGTTTAAACACTGACCAAATAAGGATATATAGTCATCATCACTGTTTTCAAATACTACATTGGATTCGGAGAAAAAAATGAAACCATAGCATACACTCCCTTTTTTCCATATCTCAATTCAAGGCTTCCCTTGTTTCCTTATCCCACTACAAATCAGAAATTTTTAGTGTTATTCTGCTTAGGTGTTCTTCCCTACACAGCTCCTCCAGAATGGTTTGTTTCTTAGAAGAAGTAGATGTAAGATATCCGTGGAGACTTCCTCAAGCCTAGTTCAATATGCTCTATATCTCATACTAATTCCTTAAGCTTATATGTATATTTTCAGCAGAGCTGAGGGATTTATTTTTTTCAAATTTTAACATTCTATTAGTAATTTCAATAAGAGCTGGGAGGAAAAATTGGGCAAAACTATTCCTTTCTGCACCTTAACTTGATGTATTTTATGCTTTATTTCGTTCTGCTAAAATTGAGGGGAAACAATTAGAAAAACATTTTCACCTCTGAGAGATAAAAAAAGAGATACTTTCATCCAACAAATATTTCTCTGAAGCTCATAAAACAATTGTAAATGAACTCATTTTTCCATCTATGTGTATGTTGTGTTATTGTTGTTCAACTAGAGATGTATACAATTTTTATTAAAAGTAAATCAATTTCAGACTATTACTTAGTACAAGAATGATTTCTCAGCAGACCATACAGAGAGAGCATTCTAGAAACAAGACTTAATGGCATACTGTGTACCCTTTCTCCTTCTGAGAGCTTATGACAAAAAATAAAAGCAGTAAATAAAGTTCAATTAAAACATCCACCAATCTTTTCTCCTTCATTTCAAGAACACTCATGCTCTTCTTTTCTCCAATCTATTTCCAGAGAACATCATAATAAACACTTCCTCTAACTATATGGCATACAGAAGTCCTGAGCAGAACACAAAACATTTAAATAAAATAGATAAGGTGTCTAACAGTAAAATAAATTGATAAACACTTAAAGCTAATAAATACTTTTGTAAAATAAAAGAGACAGCTCTAAGAATTTTTAATGAAAATAATTGTCTGTATTAAATCTGATTTTTTTCAGAGCATATCCTTGGGAAAACATCTATTGAAAAATCTTCAAGACAGATGTGAAAAAAAGTAAATCATGAGAAATTCTGAATTATAAAACATACAATTATTCTCCAAATTATGATAAAGATCCTTAGGTTCTCGCACAGGAAAGTTTATGAAAATGAATGCAGCCATTCTCAAAATAATTTTGCAAGTGTTTAGTGAACGTTAAATTATGCATATTTTACAAGCCAGGAACTCTATGCCCCAGTATTTACACAGCCTAGCAAAATTTAAGCTAAGTAAATAGACACATATGAGAATATCCATGACTCTGTATGTGTATGTGTTTCTGTATGTATTTTGTAATAGCAAAGAGAAGAACACAGTCTCAGTGTTCAGCTGTAAATTAATGGCTAGATAAAATGGAATATAAAGAAACAATATCTTATAGCAGTTAAAATAAATTGTGTCTACAGATACCAACGGACCTCCCAGGTGAAACTAATAGAAAAGACCCTGCTTGCCAACGCAGGAGACATGAGAAACACAGCTTTAGTCCCTGGGTCGGGAAGAGCCCCCGGAGGAGGGCATAGCAACCCGCTCCGGTATTCTTGCCTGGAGAATCCATGCACTGAAGAACCTGGCTGGCTGCCCGCTATGTGGTTGCAAGGCCTCTGACAAGACTGAAACAACTTAGCGTGCGCAGAGAGCGGCAAGAATCTGAAGATGGGTCAAAGGCCAATATTAAGACAAAAAGTAAAACACAGTTACAGTGCCTTTAATACAATTTTATAGACATGAGATCATGAAGAATGTTATTTTCATACATGAGTTTTCTGTAAATTTTTGGTAAAAATTTACAGGGGTAGGAAAAACGAGATGAACGATAAACAAGGAAATAACGTAATATATAAGGATTCTACTTGGGAACAAACCAATATTCTGATTCTGAAAGTTATGGTCTATTTAATTTTGTCAACCTGAGGTCAAATGTAAAAAGAATTCAAAATGGAACATACTAAGATAGATTAATCACTTCTTTTTGAGGGATAAACTCAGAACTAATATTAGAACCTTATAGTATAAATTTCAAAGTTTGTTTTAAAGTTAATTATAAAGTGCTTATGGATATATACCTCAAATCCCCCCACCCACAACACACAGAGAGACTGCAAAAAATCCACTTTTACCAATGCCCTATGTGTTGATATACACAATGAACATTTTTCATTCTTGATTCTACATGATATTTTAAAGCATTTGCCACTCTTAAAATTCCCTCCTTATTGATGTGCTTTCTTCTCTTAGGTTGCATGTTTGTTCATTGTCCTAATGTTATTACTTCCCTAACCATTACCTCTCATTCACTTTTCCTGGACTACTTACAGACCTCCCACTCTCCTTTCAATCCATAACATTTATCGTGGGACCTCCAGTCAAAATCTCTCATGTACAGTAGGATACCTCCACAGACCCTCAAACATATTTAAAATCTGCCAAACCTGGGTATTCTCCAGCATTCCCTAGCTCAGCAAACAACCTCATCACCCCAAAATTCCCTTCAGCACCTATTTCTTACAAATCCCTCCTATTCAGCTCACTGGGCACTAATAATTTGTGTCATTTTTTTTCTCCCCAAATTTGTCAATTTTTCTCATCTCCACAGTCACTAACAAAATATCTTTCCTGGAACATCTCAGTAGCTTTCTGACTGGCTTTGTTGCTTCCACTCTGATCACTGTAAATCTGTTCTCCCCACAGTGGTCCCAACCTTTTTGGCACCAGGGTCCGGTTTCGTGGAAGATAATTTTTCCTCGGACCAGGGGTGGGGAATGGTTTCGGGATGATTGAAGTGCATTACATTTATTGTGTGCTTTATTTCTGTTATTATTAGATCAGCTCCACCTCAGATCACAGGCATTAGATCCTGGAGGTTGGGGGGCTACACAGTAACCAGAATGTTCCAATACTAAGAATTCCTTTATTCCATCTGTCTGCTTAAAATCCTTTAGTAGCTCCCTGTTACACATAGCACAATAGCATAGTGCAGCAAACAATTTTTCAGTAGGTCCTACCAGCCATGCATAAGCTGTCCTTTTGCCCTCCTCTTCTTCTGATGTCCTGAACAAGCCAGCTGGGTACTGACAGAGGCCACCTATGGAACTCATCTCCCAAACTTGGTCCAGCCAATCTTAGCCATGCAAATACAGATCCACATGTGGATAGCTCCTAGAGCTCAAAATTGCATGTGAACTTCAGAATTCAAAATTTTAGAATGGAACTCAAATGGTTTTAAAACATTCTATAAAATTAACCTATAGTATATATGGCAGGATTTGAGTCACAAGCCGTGAGGTGGCAACCTCTGTCTTGCAGAGACTGCTGGTTCCATCAGAATACATTTATTGTTACATGTTACCTAAGGGTTTTTCAGACTCCAAATTTCTTAAATTTCTTCATGTATGATTATAAATATTAATGCCACATTGGAAGAATTTATGAATTTGATGTTCTACTTTTATTTTTCAGTAATTTCCATCATGACTAAGTTAACAGATGATCAAAAATTAAGAACTAATGCAGAGATAAGAAGACACAGATGGTGGATAAATGAAATAATTTATATACAATTTCAGCTTTAACAATTTAAAAACAGGTGTTTCCAGAGAATAAAACACAACAGAGACCTGAGGTGGGAGGCAGAAAACCTGGAATGCAATAATGCTAAAAATTAGCTTTGGCTAAAAGCTTCCCCAAATTGAAAGCAAATTATTAGCATGAGAGAAATAGCTCAGAGGGAATATTGCAGAATAAAGCAGGGGCAAGTACTCTCACCTGAACAAATTTGATTAATTTCCTATTTTAGCTCTATATAATTCTTCATGGCAATTGAAGTTGTTTTAGAAAGAATTTTAAAGGCAGTACTAAAATAATCAAGACTAAAGAGATCGGTAATTGTCGAAAACAAGTAAATGATATCACAATTCTTAATTTCAAAGTAAAGTCAATAAAATAAAGCTTTATATAAAATAAAAACATTCCCAACTAGAAATATCACAAATGAAAGTGGGAGCAGCTTAAAGTTTTATTTGGAGCCTTCTCTCTTTAGAATTATACTGTGTTAGTTAAGTAAACTTTTAAATATAGAATCTGAGTTCCATATGGATTAGGTATCTTTCCTATAGTAGGAGCTCAATAAGTTTTTCAGGACAAATTCCCCTAATTAAGAGACAAGCGAATTCCTTGCCATCCAAGAGTAAGAGATTTCTAGTAAGAAATTTTCCTGAATCATGTCACCTAATATCTCCTCTTGGATCTCCCTGGAATAATGATCTGTTTGGTCCCTAATTATTGAATCTCTCATAGACCTGCTGTTTTCTCTTGTCAAAACACAAACCTTGTTTATTTTTTTTAAAATCTTAATCCACATTTTACCTCACCCCAGATTTTCATCCTCACCTGGTCTATTCAGTTTGTAGAATCAACTTATCTTCCAGTTTTCCTTTAGAAACAAACTCCTAAAAAGAGGACTTTATGCTTTAATATCATAATAGTGAGAGATAATTGTGTATTTTATAACAATATAGAAGCTTTTGTTGGTATAAGACCCAGTTAAATGGTGAAGTTTTATATTAAAAATTAAAAGTTTAAACCATCATCTCCTACTCCATGTTTTAACTTTTCTTCCTCTAAGATATTTTGCTCAGTAAGAGCTAACATTTGTGAAGCACTGTGCTGAGTATTTTATGTGTACTATCTAATTTTATTATGCCATATTTATTTGGAAATATATTACGTTATATGAGGTTAGAGTCAAACTTTTAAACAAAACTAGGGGAAGTGCAAGTTGCCAACCATGAATTCAGCATCCAAAATTCATCACCTGCTAGAACAAGCAGGCCAGAAAGCAGCAGTTAAAAGAACTAATTGCCAGAATGTTTTTTCAGACGCTTCATCTACATCATTACATTCAGAATATATACCATAATTTTAGTGATATAGCTATCAAAAGCCAATTTTTTGTAAGTGTTGGTATCTAATTCCCTTAGGGTTCTGATATAAACACACACACATGCACACACACACACACAGTTCAGTTCGGTTCAGTCTCTCAGTTGTGTCTGACTCTTTGCAACCCCATGAATAGCAGCACACCAGGCCTCCCTGTCCATCACCAACTCCCGGAGTTTACTCAAATTCATATCCACCAAGTAGGTGATGCCATCCAGCCATCTCATCCTCTGTCATCCCCTTCTCCTCCTGCCCCCAATCCCTCCCAGCATCAGGGTCTTTTCCAATGAGTCAACTCTTCCCATCAGGTGGCCAAAGTATCGGAGTTTCAGCTTCAGCATCAGTCCTTCCAATGAACACCCAGGACTGATCTCCTTTAGGATTGACTGGTTGGATCTCCTTGCAGTCCAAGGGACTCTCAAGAGTCTTCTCCAACACCACAGTTCAAAAGCATCAATTTTTCGGTGCTCAGCTTTCTTCACAGTCCAACTCTCACATCCATACATGACCACTGGAAAAACCATAGCCTTGACCAGATGGACCTTTGTTGGCAAAGTAATGGCTCTGCTTTTTAATATGCTGTCTATGTTGGTCATAACTTTCCTTCCAAGGAGTAAGTGTCTTTTAATTTCATGGCTGCAGTCACCATCTGCAGTGATTTTGGAGCCCCCAAAAATAAAGCCTGACACTGTTTCCACTGTCTACCCCTGTGCCTCAGCAGTAAAGAATCCGCCTGCAATGCAAGAGACATAAGAGGTGCTGGTTCAATCCCTGGGTTGGGAAGATCACCTGGAGAAGGAAATGGTAACCCACTCCAGTATTCTTGCCTGGAGAATCCCGTGGACAGATGAGCCTGGCCGGCTACATCCTAAAGAGTCAGACATGACTTGGTGACTAATTTACAGTGTCCCCAACACACATACACACATGTGCCCAAATGTGAAAACACTTTCTCTTTTTCACCTGACAAACCTTATTGCTTTTGTTGTTGATGTCGTCGTTGTTCAGTTGCAAAGCCATGTCTGACCCTCTTGCCACCCCATAGATTGTAGCCCACCAGGCTCCTCCATCCATGGGATTTTCCAGGCAAGAACACTGGAGTGGTTTACCATTTCCTTGACCAGAGGATCTTCCCGACCCAGGGATCAAACACACATTTCCTGCCTGCATCTCCTACACTGCAGGCAGATTCTTTACCTCTGAGCCACCAGGGAAACCCATTGTTTTTTAATTAATTTTTATTGAAGTATAGTTGATTTACAATATTGTGTTAGTTTTAGATGTATAGAACAGTGATTCTGTTATATATATTTCAGATTCTTTTCCAATGTAGGTTATTATAGAATACTGGGTATAGTTCCCTGTACTATATAGTAGGTCCATGTTGTTTATCTCTTTTATATATAGTAAGAAAGGAGAGGGAATGATAAATTAAGACTTTAAGGTCACATATACACCTTATTGTGGATTAAACCCCAATTCAAGCATCACCCCCTCTCTCACTTTACCTGACTCCCATAGGTATTCTGTCTCTTTTCTGTGTTCCCATAACATTTTGTCTTATGATATTTTTCACTATCCACTATAATTTCTGGTTTTATTAGCCTGCTTTGGCAAAGAATGTTAGTTCATTGAACTTATCATTCATCTGTGTATCCTCCAGGCTTAGCATAGTATCTAACTCTTGATAAATGCTCAAATTCAGAAGAGGAGGAAGTAAAGGGGGGAAAGAACATGAAAAGGAAAAGAAGGAGAATAGAGTAGATAGCCAAGTTCTGAAAAAGAAGAGTATAATTATATTAGGAAGTGACAGAGATTAGGTACGTAAGGTAAGAAAGACTAGAAAAGATGAGGAGCTGAAAGAAAAGCTAATTAAAGCTTTGAGCTCCTTGAAGACAACGAGTATGATTTCCTGGAATTTCAAATGGCTAATAAGTAATAGCATATGTATTTCTGAAGCTCTGTGATATGCAATGAAATAGTAAATAATAATTAGGAACAATTAACATGCAGAATAATATCTTGTATTGGGAACTAATGATAGAGCCAAGCTCTTTTATATGCTCAAATTACATACTAAATTTTAAAGCACAATAGCAAGAAATCAACTGCTTGTATCATGAATGTATGTTCAGCATTTAATTTGCTAATTAATTATGCTTCCTTTCCAGCAGTAATTAAGATGTGTGATTTCTTAATTTTGTGTACACTGATCATGTGTATCTGAAGATGTAGGCAGTAATCTTATTTCTAATCATTATTACAATCACATCTAATATCCTTACTTGAACACTGTCACTATAAAAGGAAAGCCTTATCTTTCATCTCTTTCTAGTCTTTCTCACCTGCTTCATCTAATTAATAAACCTATAAGTGAAACTTTAACAGGTACGTCACTATGCATGCATTTTTCTATCTTGTGATCTCAACCCATTATACAGTCATCTGCCATTGGCTTATTTCCATTCTTTTCAATGTTATATTCATTATAAATGCAGCTGTGAAATTAATTTTCTCTTCCCTAAGCTCATGTTATTTTAGTTACTTAAAGAATACTTTCCTGCTCACAAGAGAATTGAGATGAAACTGTTATTTTTTGCATTTTTTAATTTCTGTTAAATGGCTCCCTTATATCTAGTTAACAATCTGTGTCTGAACTTTTAGAGGAGAACTGCAACCTTTCAGTGAATCCATCTGGGCCTTGTTCCATTTTTAAATCTAAAGCATTTTCTTATTTGACTGCCGATTGATGAAATGTTCTACAACTTAAAGTTCAAACATGTAAGGTATTTAATTACTTTAAGATCCAAGATGAAACATCAATTTTCAACATACATGGTGTGTTTATGTTAGTCTGCAAACTGAACAGAGTCCATCTTTTCTGCAGGTGTTGATTTTCTATAATAATGAGATATATGGAGGGCCTGGGCACATAAAAGGTGCACAAAATAGATAATAAATGAAGTGATGATAGTGTCAAGATAGTTTCTACAGTTTTAATATAATTTATAGTAAATTCTGAAAAGCTTTTACTGATTTTTTCATTGTTATAGTAAGAATTAGCCACAAACGTGGCTTAACCAATTCAGCTTTATTATCTTATAGTTTTGTAGGTAAGAAGTCCAACATTGGTCTGACTTGGCACAAATCAAATCAGGTTGCATGGCTGCATTCTTTTCTGGGGGTTTTAAGGAATAATTTGTTTTTTTTTATCCTAGCTTCTAGAGATCGTGCACATTCCTCAGTTCATGCCCCTTTCCTTTTCTTCAAATCCAGCAGTAATGGGTAGAGTTTTAATCATGTTGCCTTCTCTCTGATTCTCTGTGTGTGGGAAAGATTCTTTGCTTTTAAAAATCCATGTTGCTGTATTTGATAACCAATAAGGATCTACGGTATAGGATAGGGAACTCTACTCAATCTTGGCAGCCTGGATGGAAGGGAAATTTGGGAGTAGAATGGCTACATGTATATCTATGGCTGAGTCCTTTTGCTGTCTGCCTGAAACTATCAAAACATTGTTAATCAGCTATACTCAAAATGACATAATAAGTTTTTAAAAAGATTAAAAAAATTCATGTTACAATATTATGCCAACTTGGATAAGCCAAGCTAATCTTCCTATATTGCCTGTTAAAGACAATAATCAAATAATAATAATCAAATCTGCCAAGTCTCATTTAACATATTCCCAGATTGCATGGACTAAGGAGTAGCCATCTTGGTGGGGGCTGGGAGATCATTCTGCCTACTATACCCTTAAATACATGTATCTATAAATATCTCTTATGTATCTACTGAATACGTTAGCAACATGAGCTGGAGTAATTCAGATGCTCAAAGATATTATTTAAAAAGTATTATGAGTATGTTAAAAGAAAGAAAATGCAAGCATAAATAATGAATTATGAAAATTTTGTTTCATCTCAACACGAGTATCAATCCCATTCCTTCTGCCATGATAACCACTATATCAATACTTTATACATTTACATATGTGTTCACACATGTATAAGTAGGATCACACTTACATTTGGCAATTGCTTTCTTTATTAAATAATAAATGGGCTTCTCTTATGGCTCAGACAGTAAAGAATCTGACTGCAATGCAGGAGACCTAGGTTCAATCCCTGGGTTGGGATGATCCTCTGGAGAAGGGAATGGCTACCCACTCCAATATTCTTGCCTGGAGAATTCCATGGACAGAGGAGCCTGGTGGGCTATAGCCCATGGGGTCGCTCATAGTCAGACATGACTGAGTGACTTTCACTTTTCTTTTCTTTATTTAATACGTATATTATTGTTTTTACATGTCACTATATATAGACTCATGACATTCCATAGTTTAACTTTAAAACAATTTTTTAAATGACTCAGGAATTAAAAAATTCAAATAATATTTTTTAACTTTAAAAAACAATATCTCGGTGAACATTTTTGGATTTAAAACTTTGAGTACACACATGTATTAGTTAGGACTCAGGCTGCACATGACAAAAATGCAATTCAAACAGCTCAAGAACAAAAACAACTTGTCGTTGTTGTTCAGTCTCTAAGTCATGTCTGACTCTTTGTGACCTCATGGACTGCAACAATCTAGGCTTCCCAGTCCTTCACTATCTCCCAGAGTTTGCTCAAATTCTTGTCCATTAAGTTGATGATGCCTTCCAGCCATCTCATCCTCTGTTGTCCTCTCTTCCTTTTGCCTTCAATCTTTCCCAGCATCAGGGTCTTTTCCAATGAGTCGGCTCTTCACATCAGGTGGACAAAGTACTGGATAACAATTTGTTGGCTAGTGTGATTGGGAAACCAAAAAGTTCATATAATTTAAAAGCTGTTAGATTCACAGGTTAAACAATGTCATCATCATCTGTCCATCCATCTCTCCACTTTATTTGGTGTTATTCTGAGATAGATTATTTCAGTATGGTAGGAAAACTGTATCCAGCTGTCTAGCCAACATCCAAGAAGAGAGAGTAACTTTCCCAATTATTTTGGAAATATCCAGTAATGACACTGATTAGTCCAATCTGAGTCATGTGCGTCCAGAAGAAATATAAGATGAGAATGCAAAGCAATCTTTGTGAATAAGAAAGTAAAATATTCTGGTCTTCAGACTACAGTGCCAGGCCTCCAGCTTCTGTAGTCCCAGTTATTGTCAGGTCTTATTTTCACTGTGGTTCTAGTCCCCTTTAGAGAGAGCAGCTTTTGGAATCTGATAACAGTACCTCTTCTATTTGTCTCTCTAGCTTCCTGCTGTTCTAATTTCTAGGTTGTTCTACCATCTCTTTGAGTCTTCATTCCTTCTGTCACCTATAAGCTAATTCCATGTATTAAGACACTTTTGTTTGAAATGCCTAGGATGGTTTTTATTTTTCTCAATTTAAGTAATATATAATTTTACTTGTGTAGAATAATTTTATGGTTTAATTTATGTGCCAGATACAGTTGTTATTGCCAGCTATTGCCAGGCCCTGTTACAGACATTGAAGACAAAATACAAAACAAGGAAATGTCTATGCTGTTGGAGGTTACACGTCAGTGAATGAAGACAGATAATAAATAATGTATGATGCATACATAAAATATACTGTAGTTTAGAAGTCAATGAGAGTAATGGAAAAATAAAGTAAGGCAATGGAAATTTTAAGTTTAGTAATATATGAACACAGTGGATTGTCAGGATAGCCTCTAAGGAGAGGATGATATTTGAAGGAGGTAAAGTAGATTATCTGGAGAGAAACATTCCAAGGAAAAGAAATGATTCAGGCAACAATTGTAAAGAGGAAACATATTTAACATATTCAAGAAAGAACAAAGAGGCCAGTGTGGCTGTACAGGAATTCTTTAGGCATGAGTAATATGAAGTAAAATCAGAGAGAAAATGGAAAACCAGATCATGTTGGTTGGAATTTATGAGACTTTGACTGTGAAAAGGGAGGGCCTAAGCCAGTATGGGATGAATGAAGGATACCAGTTCAGAAATGCCTGCAGGTGCCAGCTAAGAGATGATGACAGCTTGGAGCAAAGTGGTAGCTATAGGAGTAATGAAAAGTGGCCAGATTCCGGATCTGTTCTGAAGGAAAAGCCAAGTAGATTTATGTGTAGCTTTTGGATGTGTAAGACCAAGGGTGGAGTTAAAAAGGACACCAAAGATTGAGGTCTAAACAACGGGAAAAATGAATTTCCATGTATTGTGATGGTGAAGAGTATGGGGATATCAGAAGTCTTATGTTAAATCTGAGATGTTTATCAGATATCTAAGTGGAAATGTGAAGGAGGCACATGCAAAATGGAACTCATAGAGAGATTTGGGATGAAGATATATATTTTGGAAAACTAATCATGTTGATGACATATGAAGCCTTAAGACAGAAAGTGATCACCAAGTGAGTGTTCTAGAAAGAATAATGAAGTCCAATAACTGAGCTTTAGTGTGTGCTAAGTCGCTCCAGTCTTGTTTGACTCTTTGAGACTCTATGGACTGTAGCCTGCCAGGCTCCTCTGTCCATGGGATTCTCTAGGCAAGAAATACTGGAGTGGGTTGACATGTCCTTCCCCAGAACTTAAGTGGGATTATACAATGTATTAACATCAGAGAATGGGAATCTTTGTGGCCATCTCAAAATTCTCCCTATCAGTTGCCAAATGTGGCCCCAAAATGGGAAGCTTTAGTTCTGATAAACAACTAGTAAAAATTAATTTAAGAATGAATTCTAAATTCTTGGGATTAAGACAGAATGATTGAATTGGGGTCTGGCAAAGGCCTCTGCCTAACCATCTATGGCTTGTAGGATTGAGTAGTATACTACAAATCTTATTGTCAGAGTGCTCAAAATAGAGGGGATACGGTACTCAAAATAATAGGGAGAATGAAAATGATTTGCTAATGGGAAAAAAGGGAAACCAAGGAATTGTGCTAACCTGAAACTCAAGCTAAAAAAAGAAAAAATAAAATTTCAAAGGAAGGGCACAATCAGTTGAGTGAAGTGTCTTTTGGGGTTAACAGCTAGGTCTGGTAATATAGTGACATAAATATTAAATACAATATTGATATAAGCACTATTTCTATTATACCAATAACCTCTTTTTATAGAGGTATATTATTTTATTGCTTTTAAAGCAATTATCAACATTGGAAGCAATTTTTGCAATGCAATATTCTGTTTTTTTGAGAATTTCCACCAAAGAATAGAAGCTAAGATGGAAACTTCTCTTATATTTATTAAAATGATTTTGTAAGTTGCAGTTTAGTTAATGGATTGCTTTTCCTACCAATTTTCTAACTTCTTAAAGAAGTTTCAAAATAATATAACTGCCTGATTAGTTAGTTTGAGATATTTTGGTTATGTTTAAGGATGTCCCATTGAAGGGAGGAAAGTCAGCAACTCCACACTGAATACCAGCATGTATGAATATCTCTATGTCATCGATAAAGATTACAAACCTAAGGAGCTCCTCAGGAAGCCAAGGGATCTGGGAGAGAGGAGTGATTTCTTCTAGAACAATGGTTCCTGGAAAGGGACTGAGAAGAGAGGAAGGATACCCCTGCTTGCCGGTAGGCTGCGCCAGAGGGCTCAAGTTTGGTTTCATTACATTCCATGCAGGACTTTACACCAGTAAGCTCTTGACTTCTGTGAAATACACACAACTTTCTGCACTCAAACATCGTCATTTTCTCCTGTTTCTAGAACTTTTCTTCTCTGGTATGAACTAAAACTGATCCTGCTGAGACCTATTCACTATCCATCTACCATAATCACTTAAATGAGTATTTAAACTTTAGTGTGCAATATACATGAACACACAGAGCCTACACCATAAGCCTATTAAGATAGGATGTAGGTTATGAAGGATATCTGTTTTATAGCAGTTGTTTCGGATTATTTTTTCCTAGCAGATTTTTAGGAATTTGATAAACTGCCCCAATAGCCAGATATTTGTTGTGCCATATATAGAAAATACAAGAGAAGAGACAACAGCCAAACCACAATAACAATTTCCATTTCAAAAGCTGAAACAAATAAAACTGATAGAACAGCAACACAAAGCGATCATTAGTTAAGATATTTACATTGTACAGGGAAATAACAAGGGGACATTTCATGCAAAGATGGGCACAATAAAGGACAGAAATGGTATGGACGTAACAGAAGCAGAATATATTAAGGAAAGGTGGCAAGAATACAAAGAAGAACTGTACAAAGAAGATCTTTATGACCCAGATCGCCAGATATCCAGGAATGTGAAGTCAAGTGGGCCTTAGGAAGCATCACTACGAACAAAAGTAGTGGAAGTGATGGAATTCTAGTTGAGCTATTTCAAATCTGAAAAGATGGTGCTGTGATAGTGTTGCACTCAATATGCCAGCAAATTTGGAAAACTCAGCAGTGGCTGTAGGACTGGAAAAGGTCAGTTTTCATTCCAATCCCAAAGAAGGAAATGCCAAAAAATGCTCAATCTACCACACAATTGTACTCATCTCACATGCTAGCAAAGTAATGCTCAAAATTCTCCAAACCAAGCTTCAATAGTATGTGAACTGTGAACTTCCAGATGTTCAAGCTGGATTTAGAAAAGGCAGAGGAACCAGAGATCAAATTGTCAACATCTGTTGGATCATCAAGAAAGCCAGAGAGTTCCAGAAAAACATCTCCTTTATTGACTATGAGAAAGCCTTTGACTGTGTAGATCACAACAAACTGTAGAAAATTCTTCAAGAATGGGAATATAAGACCAATTTACCTGCCTCCTGAGAAATCTGTATGCAGGTCAGGAAGCAACAGTTAGAACCAGACATGGAAAAACAGACTGGTTCCAAATTGGGAAAGGAGTATATCAAGGCTGTATATTGTCACCCTGCTTATTTAACTTATATGCAGAGAACATTATGTGAAATGCCAGGCTGGATGAAGCATAAGCTGGAATCAAGACTTCTGGGAGAAATAACAATAACCTCAGATATGCAGATGACACCACCCTTATGGCAGAAGGCGAAGAAGAACTAAAGAGCCCCTTGATGACAGTGAAAGAGGAGAATGAAAAAGTTGGCTTAAAACCGACCATTCAGGAAACTAAGATCATGGCATCTGGTCCCATCAGTTCATGACAAACAGATGGAAAAACAATGGAAACAGTGAGAGACTTTATTTTGGGGGTGCAAAATCACTGCAGATGGTGACTGCAGCCATGGAATTAAAAGATGCTTGTTCCTTGGAAGAAAACCTATAACCAACCTACACAGCATATTAAAAATCAGAGACATTAGTTTGCCGACAAAGATCTG
Organism: Cervus canadensis; assembly: GCF_019320065.1. Taxonomy (NCBI): domain Eukaryota; kingdom Metazoa; phylum Chordata; class Mammalia; order Artiodactyla; family Cervidae; genus Cervus; species Cervus canadensis. Next base: position 35,818,159 of record NC_057387.1, on the reverse strand, counting down.
TCTAGTTAAAGCTATGGTTTTTCCAGTAACCACGTATGGATGTGAGAGCTGGACTATAAGGAAAGCTGAGTGCTGAAGAATTGATGCTTTTGAACTGTGGTGTTGTAGAAGATTCTTGAGAGTCCCTTTGATTGCAAGGAGATCCAACCAGTCAATCCTAAAGGAAATCAGTCCTGAATATTCATTGGAAGGACTGATGCTGAAGCTGAAACTCTAATACTTTGGCCACCTAATGCAAAGAACCGACTCATTGGAAAAGACCCTGATTCTGGGAAAGACTGAAGGCAGAAGGAGAAGGGGATGATAGAGGATGAGATGGTTGAATGGCATCACCTACTTGATGGACAGGAATTTGAACAAGCTCCTGAAGTTGGTGATGGACATGGAAGGCTGGTGTGCTGCAGTCCATAGGGTTGCAAAGAGTCAAACACAGCTGAGAAGCTGTACTGAACAGGGAGATATAATGAGATAAGTGATAGAAACTGTGACTCACGTGGGCCTCATTATATTGACACAGCTGTTTATTTGGGGGGGTGATTTAGTTGATCAGGAAATCTGATTGCTCTGTGTTCTGACAATTGGTAAAAATATCCCTTACCTAGTCTTTGTCAGTGAAGAGATACAGTAACACCAAAGGGTTTGTAGTAGGCAGCTTCCAGCTTATTTGGCTGTTCTTTTTACTCATCAACCAGGTTAGGAATAGCCTGGATAACCAAGATTTTCTGTTCTCTTGGTTTGAATTAAGCAAAGCCCATGTACAATAATATTTGTTTTATTTCCAGTCTTATTGAGATATGATTTACATATTAATCCAAGGTATAAAATATAACAATGGTATACATGTGCACATTGTGAAGTAATTACCCAAATAAGTGTAGTTAACATCAGTCACCTCATATAATTAACATTTCTGCTTGTGATGAGAACTTTTCAGATTTACTCTGTTAGCAATACTTTGGTACTTCTTTTTAATGGGCTAAAAACCAGACTGTACTTGGAAACTTCTCTGAGTGATTCTTAATAACTGTAGCCTAAGAATCTATATGGAAAATGATTACCCAGAACAGAATTGACATTTTAAAATAGCCTTGGAGAGTGGTAAGGCAGAATGGTAGACTGTGCTTTAATAATAGAATGTGGGTTAGTGTCCACATTCTACATGGAGTTAAACATCATTGCAGAAAGTGTTTGGGGTCTCTTGCTTCATGGTTCCACCACTTTTCATAATCATTCCCGAATATTTCCAGAATTTCACTCATTTTTCTTTCAGAAACCAGCCTGTGCCACAAGCACAAATAGGAGAGGATGCAGTCACTTCGACAACAAATGGTTAGTTTCTTGATCATGTTCAATATAGCATAATGGTTAAAAGTATAATAGCATTTGCATAAATCAGAACTGGAACAAAATCAATCTGTAACACTTTGAGCAAATTTCCTAACACTCTAGACCTCATTTTACTCAAATGTATTAAGGAAATGATAAAAGAATCTATCTTTTTAAAATTTTGGTGAGAATTAAATAAGACAATGAATACAAAAGACTTGGCTCTCTGGAATCATGCATATAAATTGTCTCTATTATTATAATTATTATCCATGTAATTAATTTGGATCTCAGTAACTTCAGAGCATCAATCTGTTTTTTTTTTTTTCTCTTTACTCCCAGCCAAAGGAGCTGGGGACTTTAATTGGGCCCTTTTCTACTATGTAGAAATCTAATCAAAACAATTTAATTATATTTGGCTTCTAAGTCCCCTAAAATGTTATTTTATGAGGGCATATGATCTGGATGCCAAAGGCAGCAGAAAATCACTTGGGTAATGTATATGTTGAGTCAGTTTAATAAGCCAGGATAGAGGAATCTTCCTTCTCTCTACTACTCATCCAGGCATGATTCCAGGGTATGTTACTTGCAATCTCAGACTTTGGATCAAGTGTTGAGTTAGTAATGACTTTATCAGAAGGAAAACTCAATCTAGCTTAAATCATAAAAGAACTTATTATAATGTGCAGAGCCTAACCCTGGGAATCAGTTCTCTTAGAATACATTTAATTCATGATACAAAAATTAAATAAGAAAAATAGTAGTGACTATGTATCTCTTAGACTATCCCTTTGGATCATATGTTTTTTAGCTTCTGTTTCTCCATCAGTTTGCTTCATTTTCTTCTTTCTATATAGTATTATTTAATATTTCATGTGCTTGGCCTACTTAGGATAAAGGCTAGACTGCTATTGAAAAAAAGAGGCCCAAAATGTAGGAGCTTAGAAAAAAAGTTTTGTTTTTTTTTTTTCTCTCTCAGATATAAATGTCCCAAAGTGAGCATCTGAAGTCAGTACTCATTCAAAGACCCAGATTCTTTCAAAACTCTGATTTCTATATACCCTCTGATATTGTCTTCTGAAGTTCAGGCTAGATTATGGGTTTATGTTCCAACACTATGGGATGCATGGAGACAGGAATGCTGTAATGTTTTAAGACAAAGGTAAACATTTCAATGGTGACAATTTAATACATGGCCACATTTGGTATAAGAGAGATTGGAAGGTATGGTCTCTACTTAGGCAGCCATGTGAAGACCACTAGTTTCTACCTCACAATTTGAGACTCACAAAGTCAGTCTCAGCACTAGAATTTATTTGCCCTAATTTCAAGATACCAAGAAAAATGACTAATTTTGAATCCCATTTCTAAGTTTTCAGGAGACAGAATCTGATGTATCAAAAAAGTTATGTTTGTTGTTTAGTCACTAAGTCATGTCTGACTCTTTGCAGCTCCATGGACTATAGACCACTAATCCTCTGTCCATGGGATTTCCCAGGCAAGAATACTGGGGTGGATTGCCATTTCCTTCTCCAGAGGATCTTCCCGACCCAGGGATCAACCAGCATCTCCTGCATTGGCAGGTGGATTCTTTACCATTGAGCCAGGGAAGCCCAAAATGTTATGGGGAGAGATAAGTAATATAAAACAAATATTGTGAAATTCCCTTGAGATCTGGTGGTTAACACTCCATGTTTCCACTGCAGATTGCATGAGTTTGATCCCTGGTTGGGGAACTAAGATCCCACATGCTTGCTGTGCAGACAACAAATTAATAAAACGGTTGTCAATATCCATATCTAGTCAGAGAGTAGGTCGGTGGAAGGAGTTACAGGTTGAACAGATAATCCAATAGTTATTTACTACCTATGTATTTGAATTTTAAATCTATGAAGCTAATAAAATGCAGACATCAAAACAGGATAATATACTCACAAACAGAAAACAAATGATCAAACAAATATAATTGATAAAAATATTTTTATCTAGAATACTACCAATCTGAATTCTAAAAGACACATAAATAGTCAAATGGTAGCCATTCAGTCACATACAACACTCTGTAACTCCATGGACTGTAACCCATCAGCTTTTCAGTCCATGGGGATTCTCCAGGCAAGAATACTGGAGTGGGGTGGCCATTTCCTTCTCCAGGGGATCATCCCAACCCAAGGATCAAACCCAGGTCTCCTGCATTGCAGGTAGATTCTTTACCATCTGAGCCACCAAGGAAACATGCAAAGTACCATATTCAAGTTCAGTTCACTTTATAAACCTAAAGGTATTTTACTGAAGGACTCTTTAGCCATAATCTATTCTATTATGACATCAAAGTTAAGAAGCTGTTATTATTTTTAGTTGATGAAAAGGCATTTTAATTAAACATATTTTTATTTCAAAAACATAGGACTAAAAAATAGATGGACTTACTATTTAAAAAGTTATGTGTCTCTAAGCTCCTTAGTCTTTGAATAGGTCTGGTGCTAGACTGTCTCTGTCTAACTTATAAAACCTATAGACCACGGACCCAGTCTGATCCATGAATTAGCCATGGAATCATAGTCCTTGATTCAGTCTGTCATGATATGGATGTCAGAGGAGCCTCTGGCCTCCTCCTAAATTGTGTGTGTGTGTGTGTATGTGTGTGTGTGTGAGAGAGAGAGAGAAAGAGAGGGAGGTAGAGGGAAGGAGACAAAAGATTCTCTTCTAAGTGTAAACTGAAACTTCTGGAATTCTATTTAACTATAAAAATGGAAAATTTCCTTTACAAAGAGACTAAGTATCTCTGATGCTTCAACTACTTGTATTTGCTGCTCAAAAACAAAAACAAGGAAAACTAAATATTTTGCACAGTTTTGTGTACTTCAGATATTTTATTGAACACAAAATAAAGAAGGAACTATTTAGGTTATTCTTGACTGAGAATTCTTTTTTGATCTTTTACAATATCAACTAATTTCATAATTGGATGGCAAGTTCCAGCACTTTGAAATACTGTCTAGATATATGACTGTTTGCAGTGAAATAGAACTCCACACATAAAGTATAGTACTCAACTATCCACACATATTATTTGTTCTTATGCGAAAAGGAGTTATTGATTCTTATATCTATTAATATATCAGTTTTATAGTCATGCAATCAAATTTCAGGGAGACTTTCTCATTCAGACTTGTAGATACATTAGACATAAAATATATTTAAATCTCAGCAAGCAGCACTAGTCTCAAAACTTGCATTGATATCTACTCTCTCTCAATAATAAAGTTTCCCCTTCTATACAACATAGCCTGTATTTCTGGACCCCATAATACCAAATTAAGATAACAAGCATGCATTGAATATATCTGCTTTACTTCAAAATTACTTTGGTATTTCCTATATGTATTGTTCAATCCTTGCTTTGCTAAGCATTCATTTAGTACCTATATTCTAATTGTTCATGTATTTCTAAAATGCTTAGCTAAGGGGAGCCCTGCCAAGAAATGCCATGATCAGTTGCTTCTAGGCCTTATAAATAACTGCTTATGTAAGCCTACAGACAGACCATCTTTATATAGTCCTGATGCAACTGTGTATATGGAATGCTTAGTCATCATTATGTAACCCTGAGCAATGAAGCTGTATAATGCTGATGGCATAACAGCTTATATTTAAGATCCAGATAATAGATCCAGTATTGTGGCTTGAAAAAGGCAAGTTTTGCAAATAAGCAATGGAGTTTCAAGATGACACAGTTGGAGTATAAGAAGATGTTTTCTAAGCCCCCAGTCTCTGCTTCTCACAGCCTGGCAAGATCTTACCCAGGGAGGCAGAATTTCATCACCACCAATGCCAGCACATTTCCACTTAACAAACTGGAAAAACATGACTCCTTACTCCTTACACTCCTTACTGAACATCCATACACCTCTGACGTGATGTCCCCTAGTAATCAGAAAAAGATTCATTTAAAGTATTTTAGTTAACTAATTTTTTGAAAATGTATTTGAGGATTTTGGCCAAACATCAAATCCAGTCCTGGGTAGTACAGCTTGAGTGGCACACTCTGACACAAATAGTAGAAACTCAACGACAGGTCATTAACCAAGTTAGTGGATAAGTAATTACCACATTCCTAAAAGTATCTCTATGACCTCTCTATTGGATTCAATAGCTTTGTAAACATCCATCCCTATCTCCATCCATAGTTTTTTAGGCACTCTGTCTATCAGGTCTAATCCCTTGAATCTATTTGTCACTTCCATTGCGTAAGGTCAGTTTTCATTCCAATCCCCAAGAAAGGAAATGCCAAAAAATGCTCAATCTACCACACAATTGTACTCATCTCACACATGAGCAAAGTAATGCTCAAAATTCTCCAAACCAGGCTTCAACAGTACATGAACTGTGAACTTCCAGATGTTCAAGCTAAATTTAGAAAAGGCAGAGGAACCAGAGATCAAATTGCCAACATCCGTTGGATCATCGAGAAAGCAAAAGAGTTCCAGAAAAATATCTACTTCTGCTTTATTGACTATGCCAAAGCCTTTGACTGTGTGGATCACAATAAACTGTGGAAAATTCTGAAAGAGATGGGAATACCAAACCACCTTACCTGCCTCCTAAGAACTCTGTATGCAGGTCAAGAAGCAACAGTTAGAACCGGACATGGAATGACAGACTGGTTCCAAATTGGGAAAGGAGTACGTCAAGGCTGTATATTGCCACCCTGCTTATTTAACTTATATGCAGAATACATTATGTGAAATGCTGGGCTGGATGAAGTACAAGCTGAAATCAAGATTGCTGGGAGAAATATCAATAACCTCAGATATGCAGATGAAAACATCCTTATGGCAGAAAGTGAAGAAGAACTAAAGAGCCTCTTGATGAAAGTGAAAAAGGATAGTGAAAAAGTTGGCTTAAAACTCAACATTCAGAAAACTAAGATCATGACATTCGGTCCCATCACTTCATGGCAATTAAATGGAAAAACAATGGAAACAGTGAGAGACTTTATTTTGGGGGGCTCTAAAATCACTGCAGATGGTGAGTGTGGCCATGAAATTAAATGATGCTTACTCCTTGGAAGAAAATCAATGACCAACCTAGTCAGCATATTGAAAAGCAGAGACATTACTTTACCAACAAAGGTCCATCTAGTCAAAGCTATGGTTTTTCCAGTGTGTATGGATGTGAGAGTTGTACTATAAAGAAAGCTGAGCACCCAGGAGTTGTTGCTTTTGAGCTGTGGTATTTTAGAAGACTCTTTAGAGTCCCTTAGAATGCAAGGAGAGTAAACCAGTCAATCCGAAAGGAAATCAGTCCTGAATATTCATTGGAAGAACTGATGCTGAAGCTGAAACTCTAAAACTTTGGCCACCTGATGCAAAGAGCTGACTCATTGGAAAAGACCCTGATGCTTGGAAAGATTGAAGGTGGGAGGAGAAGGGAATGACAGATGTTGAGATGGTTGGACGGCATTACTGACTCGATGGACATGAGTTTAAGCAATCCCCGGGAGTTGGTGAAGGACAGGGAAGCCTGGCGTGCTGCCGCCATGGAATCACAAAGATTTGGTCACGACTGAGTGACTGAACTGAATGAGCTGATCTCTCTCTCCAATATTTCCTACCATAATTCAACAGTATTTTCAGGTTATTTTTTCTTAAATAGGGCTTTTCCTATAGCCCCATCTAATTTACAACCTTTGTGAATTTTGAATTAATAAGTATTTATTAAATTTTAGATTTGTTAATGTTCAGAATATGTTATTAGAGGTTTTCTGAACTAGGTTTTAAGAATTACTTATTAAAAATTAAATTAGGTGAACCTTGGTGGTTTGTGACTGTTGTAGGTATTACTATTCAATGATTCATCTTGATTTAATCTAAGGTAAATGAGAAAGCAGTCTAAGTGCAGAACTACATAGGGTCAACACAGTATTATAAAATTTTTGTATCTCTTTCACTCTGGACAATTTCAAAGGAGTGAATTTAAGTGAAATCCAATGAAAGGATAAATTCACTGTGTTTTGAACAAAACAGGAATAGATCTTCGATCCTGGGAAAGAAGTATCCCTTGTTAAGTCTGTCAATCTTAAGCCATAAAATTGGCAACTGAATATGCAAAGATGGATTTCAGGGAAAAGGAAATCTAAGTGTTTATATTTTGATGTCCTCAATGAATAAATTGAATTTAATACCCATAGGGCTAATATGGTTTCCCTAGAAAGAAAGTGCAAATAGGCAGGAGAAAAGTATTGAGGACAAGATCTGGGGGATGCTTCATTTAGAGATTAAAAAATATATATATATATATATGTGTGTGTGTGTGTATATATATCAATGACAATGATGGCAATGACAATAAAAGACTGAGAAGGAAAAGAAGATAATTAGGAGACAGTGCTATCATAAAATCCAAGTGAGGAAGTGTATCAATAAGAAGGAGTGGGCAGAAGATTTAAATAGACATTTCTGCAAAGAAGACATACAGATGGTCAAAAAGCACATGAAAAGATGCTCAGCATTGCTAATTATTAGAGAAAAGCAAATAAAAACTACCATGAGGTATCACCAATCAAAATGGCCATCATCAAAAAGTCTACAAATAATAAATGCTGGAGAGGGTATAGAAAAAAGGGAACCCTCCTGCACTGGTGGTGGGAATGTAAATTGGTACAGCCACTATGGAGAACAGGATTGAGATTCCTTAAAAAACTAAAAATAAAGCTAGCATATAATCCAGCAATACTACTCACAGGCATACATATCCGGAGAAAAATATGGTTATAAACGATATATGCACTCCAATGTTCATTGCAACACAGGTTACAATTGTCAAGACATGGAACAACCTGAATATATATCAACAGAAGAATGGATAAAGAAGATGTGGGACATATATATAATGGAATATTGTATGCGTGTGTGTATGCTCAGCCACTAAGTCATGTCCAACTCTTTGTGACCCCATATATGTATGTATACATACATGTGTGTGTGTGTGTGTGTATAACTGAATCTGTTTGCTGTAGACCTGAAATTAAGACAACATTGTAAATCAACTCTATTCCAATAAAAATTTTATAAAAAGGAGTTGCTCAAAAGTGTCAAATGCTTCATTAAGAGATTGTCACCTAAAGATCACTGAATCTGAAAGGGTGGAAGAGGTTGATTACCTAAACTTTAATAATTTCAATGAATTGTTCAAATAACAAGTGGGTTAAAGAGAAAATGAAATGTGGAGAAACAGACTCAAGAAGCTCAGACAAGTCTTTCAAAAACTTTTGTGATAAATAAATAGTAAACAAGGAAACGGGGAAGGATGTGGTAAATGAGTAGGAAGCAAGGAATGGGGAAAGAAAAACTGAAGAGGAATCAGAAGGTAATAATATGTTTTTGTTGTTGTTGTTTTGAGTCCTGGTTAGTTGTTTTAAAATGGGAACTATTACAGCTTGTATGTATGTTGATAAGAATAATCCAGTAGAAAGGGAATATTGATGATGGAGGGAAAGGGGATATTTCAGGAAACATTTCTTTAGTGGCAAGGGTTTATGGTATCTAGTGCATATGTGAGATATGGAGTTGCCTAGGATAGGGACAGAAACATTTACTGAAGGTAGGAGGCAAATATTCATATGCAGGCAGGCTTCTAAGAAGATGAGACAGTTTTTACTGTACTTTTTATAATGAAATAAAAAGCCAGATCATCAGCTCAGAGTGAGGAGAAGGTGAGTTGTAAAGTTGTATGGAAAAGAGGGACTGAATCACTGTATAAGATAAATATTCTTGGAATACATAGTAGGGTTGTTGGATAATGTGGATACTCATTTAATTTTTTGTTATTTTTAATATTTTAATGAAATATTAAACAGATCTAAAACCACAACTTCTGGAAGAACCATTTGTTCTTGCTAGTCTTTTATCTCTCCTCAAACTTATCCTTGGCCTCTTCTAGGGCCTTGCATTTGAGAGCAGGAAGGCATCTTTGTTGACAGCAGTTTTGTCCAAGGGGATATCCACAGAATACCTTGGGGGTATGAGGTGATTATAATTATAAACTTTTGAAAAAGACTTGATCTTTGACCTCTTGGCAATTTTCTCCTTGCCCATGGCAGCTGTCACTTTGCAGAGATAGCAATCAATCCCAGCCACCAAAGCACCACCTTCCCAGGTTTCATGAACTTGCCCATTTCAGCAGCTACCATGGATACTCATTTGGGATGTATGATCCTAAATTTAAAGTGTACTCAGTTAATATGATATTCACCCAACACGTTCAACTGCTCCTAAAAAGACATGCAATGGTTAAATACTTGGGATTAATTAGAGTCATTTTTCCAGGCAAATATTATAGAAGGATATGGGATTTAATGACATATATAAGATACTTGTTACAACGATGGATCATGGAATTTAACCTGAGCCAGGAGAAAAATAGAACTCGAGATATTAGGGAAAAGGATTAAAGACTTAAAGGTGGCAAGTTTGAGATCAGAAATTCTCAGTGAGGTTGAAGAAATGCTGGAATGAAATATTGAACTGGAAGGACAGTGGAAGGTGCTGAGATAATCAGCACATAATAAGTCAAGACTTTGAATGAGGTGCTGTTATTGGTGATAACAAGGTCTAGGTTATATCTGAAGAGTGGTGGACGAAATGTTAGCAAATCCAAGGAGATCAAGATGCAAGACCCTCAGTAGTTAGTTGTATCTTCCTCACGTGTTTTGACATTAGGCAATATTCACAACAGTGCAGGAATGAAAATATAGGCTGACAAATAACTTAGACAGTTGGCTTCTAATAGTTAACATAAGGAAAAGAGGGATAAGGAATGACAGAGAATACCGAAACTCATCTAAATCATGTTATACAATTAGTCTAATGTTAATAGACTAAAAAGAGAAAAATATCTCAACAGATGTTGAAATGCCACTTAATAGGATTTAAAAATGATTATAAATATAGTATACATATACATTCATTTATATATATATAGTTACCATAATTTAACATTATCTTAAACATGCTGAGACAGCAATTACAAAAAAGAAATAGGAATATAGTATAAACATTGAAAAGTAAGACGCAAAATTGTATACATTTATATTTTTTCATTTATTGGTAAATTTGGAGGAAAAATTAGGTGAATTCCATGGTCTCTCCTAGGATTAATGTTCTCCAGTGCCTCAATATTTCTTCTCTAGGATCTCCAAAAGGGAAAGTTTAAGGGTCACTGAAAAACTGCATGGTTTTTGCTTCTCCCTCTTTGTATCACAAAAGTAGTATCCATTGACTGAAAGAATGAAATAAAAACACTGATGATTATATAGGATCTTTAAATTTACCTACATTTAACCTCTTCACAAATAATTTGTTTTGCTTTTTTATATTGATATTGTATTTCTGTACATATCAAAATTGTTTTCTAAATGGTAGAAGGGTACTTGTTTGATAAGAATAATTTAAACATAATTATAATAAAGGCTTAAGCTTAACTTTCAAGTTTTCTTCTCTAACAATTAAATATGCATTTATTTAAGTAATCATGGTATGAAACAGTAGTGGATGAGGAATGAGGATAATTAGGGAATTAAATGATTGAACTGGCTTGAATAGTGTTTGAGCTTCACTCTTTCTAGAAAATGTGTATTCTCACTTATATTTTGTTCTTATTCTTTTCATAATTCTTCACTCTTTATAGTTTTCCTTTCCATTTTCTAATACTTATCTAACATTGTGAAAACAAACAAACAAACTTTAGTTGCAATAGCAGAACCGCTGATAAACCCAACAAAATTTGATAAATATAACCACCTTGCACTAAGGAGTTTCCAAATATTCTTGAATCTGTAGATAACCAGACAGGACTAATATAACAAAGTTTCATTTCTTGATCTATGCCTCAAGGACGAATGGATATTACTCAACAAGCCCAAGCAGACATGAATGGATGCTCTCATAAACAAAATGCTGGAGGCCAGCTATATCATCCCCAGCATTATTTCCTAAATTCTCCTTTTACTGTTCTAGACCAAGCACATCAAATGATATATCACCTTTCTGGAATGTCAGAGAAGGATAGTGATTACAACTAGGGGACATGTTAATCAGTAGAATTGATATGTTTGAGTCTATATTCCCATTTTTTTCCTCTCTTCATTTCCTTTCCTTCTCCTGTTCCTTTATATTTCAAGTTTGCCCATCACTGAATTTTTTTGTGGCCTGCATTTCTATCCTTCTTCCATTCCATTCAGAAACAAACACTGTATAGCTAGGAAATCAGGAAAGTCAAGCACTTTCATATTTTTATTTATAATATGAGAAGAAGTTTTCATGTGTACCAAAACTTTAAAATTATGCTATATTAGTAAGCTGTGTTATTAAGCACTGTATGTGATACATAAATATGAGAGTTTATCCTTATCTTCATGTAGTTTTCAATCTGTTGTAATAAGACATTTACTCAAAGAAAAATTAAAGGAGACCTGATAAATATTTTCTTTAAAAAGAAATAAACATTGTACTATTGATTTTAAAATAGAGATATATCTCAAGTATGTGGAAACTAAGAACAAAATAAGGAGAAAAACGATATGGAAAATAAAATTTGAGTAAAATTTTGAGGAAATGAGATTATCAGTTCAATCGCTCAGTTGTGTCTGACCCCATGGACTGCAGCATGCCAGGTCTCCCTGTCCATAACCAACTCTGAGAGTTTACTCAAACTCATGTCCATTGAATCAATGATACCAATCCAACTGTCTCATCCTCTGTCATCACCTTCTCTTCCCGCCTTCAATCTTTCCCAGCATCAGGGGCTTACCAAATGAGTCAGTTCTTCGTATCAGGTCACCAAAGTATTGGAGTTTCAGCTTCAGCATCAGTCCCTCCAATGAATATTCAGGACTGATTTCCTTTAGGATGGACTGGTTGGATCTCCTTGCAGTCCAAGGGACTCTCAAGAGTCTTCTCCAACACTACTGTTCAAAAGCACCAATGAACACTCCAGACTGACCTCCTTCAGGATGGACTGGTTGGACCTCCCTGCAATCCAAGGGACTTTCAAGAGTCTTCTCCAACACCACAGTTCAAAAGCATCAATTCTTCAGTGCTCAGCTTTCTTTATAGTCCAACTCTCACATCCATACGTGACTACTAGAAAAACCATAGCCTTGACTAGACAGACCTTTGTTGGCAAAGTAATATCTCTGCTTTCTGGTATGCTGTCTAGGTTGGTCATAACTTTTCTCCTAAGGTGTAAGCATCTTTTAATTTCACGGTTGCAGTTACCATCTGCAGTGATTTTGGAGCCCCCAAAAATAAAGTCTGCCACTGTTTCCACTGTTTCTCCATCTATTTCCCATGAAGTGATGGGACCAGATGCCATGATCTTTGTTTACTTGATGTTGAGCTTTAAGCCAACTTTTTCACTCTTCTCTTTCACTTTCATCAAGGGGCTCTTTAGTTCTTCTTTGCTTTCTGCCATAAAGGTGGTGTTATCTGCATATCTGAGGTTATTAATATTTCTCCTGGCAATCGTGATTTCAGCTTGTGTTTCATCCAGCCCAGCATTTCTCATGATGTACTCTGCATATAAGTTAAATAAGCATGGTGACAATATATAGCCTTGACGTACTGCTTTTCCTATTTGGAACCAGTCTGTTGTTCCAGGTCTAAGTGTTGCCTTCTGACCTGCATACAGGTTTCTCAAGAGGCAGGTCAGGTGGTCTGGTATCCCCATCTCTTTCAGAATTTTCCACAGTTTATTGTGATCCACAGATTATCAAGTGCTAATAAAACACAAAAGCAAGAAATAACTGTATATCTGGAATGTAACTAGCAACCAAGTTTCACTGAAGAGTATGGGAGTGGTCACTAGGGATAGGAAGGTACTGGATATAAAAAGCTTAGAGTTTCAGAAGTGAAACTGATATGGAATTTATTCACTGTCATTGTAAGCCAGATTTTTTGTCCAGTAATAAGTCATGTCCTACTCTGTGACCCCATGGCCTGCAGCATGCCAGGCTTCTCTGTCCTTCACTACCTCCCAGAGTTTGCTCAAACTCATGTCCATTGAGTTGATGATGCCATCCAACTGTCTCATCCTCTGTCACCCCATTCTCCTTTTGCCCTCAATCTTTCCCAGCATCAGGGTCTTTTCCAATGAGTCAGCTCTTTGTATCGGGTGAACAATATTGGAGCTTCAGCTTCAGCATCAGTCCTTCCAGTGAATATGGGCTACATGATTTTCAGGGCTCAGTGCAAAATAAAAATTCATAGCCCTTAGTTAAGATAGTATTAATAATATTAAGATAGCTATAGCAGATCATAAAACCAAGTGTGTGGTCCTTCTAAGCATGGGACCCTATGAGACTGCCAGGTCACATAACCATGAACTTTTCCCATTGGTTAGTCACTGGTCCTGTTGATGAGTTCTAGAGTAAATGAGAGAACATTCTGCTAAGGAAAATAGACCTAGAGGGAATATCAAGATAAATAGGAGGATAAGAAAATAGGAAAAGGAAAACAATCAAAAGACAGTGGAATCATAAAGAAAAACTTAAAGAAGCCTAATTATTGGGAATAAAATTTTATGATATGTAAAAAAAGTGAAAAAAATCATCCATAATAGTTAACAGATAATAGCTAGCTAAAAAGATAAAAAATAGAATTAAACCAAAGATGAGTCTACATTTTCATCTTGGATGACTAGAAGAGAAAGCAAATACCAACAACAACAACAACAAATCAGAAAGAGGAGCTGATTTTAGAGGGACCCTGGAATGATGCTGATCTTAATTGAGGGATGCCAAAGTACAACTGGATAGAAAAATATATGAAGTAGTCAGGGAAATGCAATCAGATACCAGAAGGGGAAAAACAAAAAAACGTATTAAGTAAAAGAATAAATATTTTAAAGTTATATGGCTTAAGGAGATAATGGTTGTTCTCTTTTAGGTTAAATTGTTCAAACAATTAATCCTTACAATCAATGGAGTAAATTATTCTCAGATGCTATACTGATTTTCTCATCCTAGATTTGCATACATTGTCCTCTATTTGAAAGTCAGAATTACACCATGGAATATTACTCAGCCGTTAAAAAGAATTCATTTGAATCAGTCCTAATGAGATGGATGAAACTGGAGCCCCTTATACAGAGTGAAGTAAGCCAGAAAGATAAAGAACATTACAGCATACTAACACATATATATGGAATTTAGAAAGATGGTAACGATAACCCTATATGCAAAACAGAAAAAGAGACACAGAAATACAGAACAGACTTTTGAACTCTGTGGGAGAAGGTGAGGGTGGGATATTTCAAAAGAACAGCATGTATACTATCTATGGTGAAACAGATCACCAGCCCAGGTGGGATGCATGAGACAAGTGCTCGGGCCTGGTGCACTGGGAAGACCCAGAGGAATCGGGTGGAGAGGGAGGTGGGAGGGGGGATCGGGATGGGGAATATGTGTAAATCTATGGCTGATTCATATCAATGTATGACAAAACCCACTGAAATGTTGTGAAGTAATTAGCCTCCAACTAATAAAAAAAAAATAAAATAAAAAATAAAAATTAAAAAAATAAAAAATAAAAAGATAGAAAAATCAACTCTTGAATCCAAAGCTAAGCTAAATCAGAACAAGGTTCTACTTTCACTCAGCACTGTATTTTGCACATAAAAAACATTTAATAAATTGCTGCTAAGTACATGAAAAAAAAAAAAAAAAAAGAAAGTCAGAATTAAGGGTGAAGATGAATGAGATAATTGATGAAAAGATATTTGAGTAAAAAAATAGTTTAGCTTGTAACCTTAAAGATATCAGCACCTAAGACTAGAGGAGAGAAAAAGGATCTAATGAAGAATATTTTAAAAGGTCAATCAGAAATCAAAAAGTCAATCAGTCAATCAAAAAGACTCAACTGATGTTATAGGTGGGAAGACTTTGAAAATGCAGACACATGGAGACAAATCATGTCTAATGCTGTAGAGAAGTCAGGAGAGAGTTTCATTGGCAGCTCGTGAATTGGGTGAGTAGGTTTCTGGTGCTGTGTGTGAACCAGCAGCTCCAGGGACAGTGTACAAACTCCAAACAAATTGAGAAAGATATCACAGGAATATGTAACATGTCAGGAAATTCAACCTATGTTGTATGGTGTGGAGGTGACCCCTACAGGTGGACTGGGCAAGATGGGTGACAGAGAATAATAGGAAAGTGAGAGATTCTATGAACAATGTTACAAATGCGGTCCAACTGTAAAGGCGGGGAAGGGTACAGAAAGGTAGATTGGGGTAAACCGGAAGAAAAAGGATGAGTTGAAGAATCGAAGGTTTAAAGATACCAATGATACCAGGAGTTGTTGTAAGACAAAGAGAAAAAAGGCAGAGAGAGTGAGAGGGGAGAGAGAATAGAAGATACTCTGCTAAATTTCAGATTTTATTACCATAGTGATGAGTTAAACGGGTTTGCAAGTTTAAAAGAAGCCCCAAATAACCTTTTATAATATGCTTCATTTCTTCTTATTCTTTGACAATGCTCATTGGGTTTTACAAAATTATTGGCATATTTTAATTTTCTTTTTTTATATAATTTATTTTTTAGTTCAGCTCCTGAAACCAGCTTTCTGGTTCCTTATTTGAAGATCTATACCTAAGAGTTGTGCTCTGAGTTTTTTGTTCTGAATCTATTTAAATGAATTATATTTAGCAAGTTTTCTGCAATCTGAGAGCTAATGATGCAGGCCTTCACTTCCACTGTCTCATTTAAATTTTATTCCCATAAAGAACAGGAAGCCTTGGGTAACTGGGAAGGTAGAAGAACTAAAACAAATCTTCTATCTTTTGACCATTATACTTGCATTATAATAAATCAGGGTGCAGAATTTACTGTGTATCCAGAATGGGACAGACAGGGAGCCAGAATTAGCTTGGCCATTTCTCTGAGCTTATAAAATATATGCATACCCTTAATTCTAACTGGAACAAATAGATATCTTGTATTCTTCCACCTGCAGTATTGGGGAAATGTTTTTTTGATAATTGTACTCTAGTGTAACCAAGGTCACCTAAGGCTGCTACAAATGCAGAGTGTACATGCTTGTACTCTGAAGTCACTTAAGAAACATCTCTCTACTTTTCCTGTTGGAGATGTCAGGGATGGCATATCTGAATATTGTGAAAAATACAGAGACAAAGTTTTCCCTTGACTTGTCTATAACTCTTGTCTTCCTTCCCCTGGTTTGCTGACTACTCCTACAGTTCTCTCACTGAATGTGATAATACCCACTGAAGGCTACAATAATTATTTACTTCTCTGAGTCTGCCTTTAGGCATTGAACCCTCTGATAGGAAGGTCTCTGCCCAAATGATGTTGGTATCGATAATTCACAATACAGTGCCTGAAATACAATAGACCCTCAACACTTGTTAAGCTAATGGTAGATATGTACACATGATCTGAATCATGTGCTGTAATGAGATACACTTTCCAATTTCTCGCAGATCTAGGACAAGATTCCCCATCATGGGGACCCAAATAACGGTCTGTAAATGGTTCCTGTCATAGATGATGACCCTCAATGTTTCACAGATACGAGAAACCATAGGTAAAATTCTGGAACATTCTGAAGTGCTAAGAAATCGTGCAAAATAGGATAATGAGAATTAATGATGAAGTGGAGTTAGGGGTCTCTTCTCCATCCAGGGTTGATCTCAGTAATATTTTTCTCCCTGTGAGAACATTTTAAAAGTTGAATCATACAGTATGTAACTTTTTGAGATTTTTTTCTTTTTTCACTAAGCCTAATGCCATTGAGATCTGTCCAGGTTTTTGCATGCATCAATACTTTTTATTTATCCAGTACTTTTATTGCTGAGTAGTATTCCATTGCATGATATTCTATTGTTACAGAACTGGTTTAACAATTCAGCTATTCAAGGACATTTGAGTTGCTTCTAGTTTTAGGTTAGTATGAATAAAGTCACTATGAACAATTGTGTATAGGTTGTTGTGGGAACGTAAGTTTTTATTGCTCTGGGATAAATGCCATAGGGTATGATTGCTGACTTATTTTGAACATGTATATTTAGTTTTAAAAGAAAATACTGAGCTATTTTCCAGAGTGACTGTACCATTCTTCATTCCTACCAGCAGTGTGTGAAAGATATTTTTCCCCTGCCTCAACAGTGTTTAATATTATCACTATTTGTTTTGTTTTCGTTTTTGCCATTCTAAGATATATTTAGTCATGTATCATTGTAGCTGTAGTTTGCATTTCCTATATAGCTAATGATGTTGACCATCTCTTTATATATTTACCCTCCACATCCCTTTGACAGCAAAATATCTGTTGATGTCTTTTGCCCACTTTATAATTAGATTTACTTTTTAATATTGAGATTTGAGAGTTCTTCTTAAAGTCTACATATGAGACCTTTGTTGAATGTGATTTGCAAATATTTTATCTTAGTATATAGTGTGTCTTTTCATCCTCTTGATAGGGTTGTTTACAGCCTAATGTTTTAAATTTTGATGAAGCTCAATTTATCATTTTTAAAACAAATTACAGTTTTAATGTGACATCTCAGAACTCTGCACCTAGCCCCCAAAATATTTTCCTTATGCTTTCTGCTGATCCTTAATGCTTTAAAGGATTACCTACCCCAACAAATGTTTTCCTGAAAAGCTGTAATAACACAGCAGCAAATAAGTGGTATCTTGAGATTTAGATACAAATTGAAATGTACAAAAAATTTGTTGAAAAATGATGCCACTTAATATGAAAATAACATCTCATTGTTATTCTGTTTCAAAATTAAGTTGTTGAGAGAAAATTGTCAAAAGCATATGTTCATGGAAAGGACATCACTAAGTGGAGTATAACCAAAACCGTATAAAATTTTCTGTATCTTCTTTTATATAATAGTTTAATTAACTAATTAGTTAATTGTTCCCACCCATTTGCAAGACACATATACACACTGATAATCCCATAACCCATTAATTAAATTGTCCCATTAAAAGGGTCACATTTTTTAAAGTTAGGGTAGACAGTAGTATTGTTAAAAAAAAAAAAAAAAAAGTAGGTTAGGCATAATTGCTGCTATTAAGCATAAAAGTTAATTCTGTATTTCCTGGAGTGGCAAGCATAAATTAAAATATAATTAGTTACAAAATTCCCATTATTTATTAGTACAAAGTAATACTAGCTGGTTAGGAGAAATTGTTCATTTTCTGTAAAAAATGTCTAAAAGACTAATTACATAGATTTTTCTATCACTGCCATGAAGTGAAAAAGGAATATTGTTTTCAAATATAGTTTTACCAAGAAGCAGAAAAGATACTCATATAGACATATTCACCTTTCATAAAATTAGTTCTCAAAAGAGCTGAGGAATATTTTTTAATTACAGAAATTTCTGAGGTTGCAATTTCATATACCAAAAGAAACAGCATCCAAAGGAATGAATTTTCCTTTATTAGCTTCTCTCTAGTATTCCAATTACCTCAATCTAAGCCAAGATATTTCTTAAGAGAAGCTGGAGATCAGATTATTAAAGATCAAGGTCACAAGAAAGGAGTAGAAGGATCTGACATCCACAGAGTACCAACTGCCTGATTTGATGATTTCTGTTCACAAGAAAATGGTGGGGAGAAAGAAACATAAAAAAGAAGTGTTCTAGTTAATTAGCTAGATTCATAAATTCAAGGATTTATGAGTTCAAGAGATTCAAGGAAGTTTGGAATTTCTTTTAATATACTATCTGTTGTGTGAGTGTGTTTCTTTGACTGTTACACTGTGCTCAGATTAGGTTTTTATTCTGATTATATTTTAGAACCATTTTAACACATGTTGACCAACAGTGCAGTTGGACCTGCTATTAAAGTTACTACCACAAACCAGAATTTTGTTTTTATTCTAACTACTCAGACTTTATATATAACATATAATATTATTATGATTCTAAACAAACATGAAAGAGTCCAGCAAGAGCATGGGGATATCACTGTGATAACAATAATTTTGGAACAGAATGCTTTAAGACTTGACTCAGACTAGACTGACACATACTGTGAGTTTATTAAACTGGAGAAATCTAAATACCTTCTGAAGCTATGAGTTGGAGATTAGATTTTATACCAGTTTCTGAGGGCAATGAGTTTACATACACTATTAGGCCTTTTTGTTACTGTTTTAATAGGTAAAGCTAATGGGATGCCTGCCTAGATAATTTCTAAATTCTACCTGGCTACATGCACAGATGGGCACAATAAAGGAAAGAAATTGCATGGACCTAACAGAAGCAGAAGATATTAAGAAGAGGTGGCAAGAATACACAGAAGAACTATACAAAAAAAGATCTTCAGGACTAGATGATCACAGTGGTGTGATCACTCACCTAAAGCCAGACGTCCTGGAATGTGAAGTCAAGTGGGCCTTAGGAAGCATAACTATGAACAAAGCTAGTGCAGGTGATAGAATCCCAGTTGAGCTATTTCAAATCTGAAAAGATGATGTTGTGAAAGTGCTGCACTCAATATGCTAGAAAATTTGGAAAACTCAGCAGTGGCCACAGGACTGGAAAAAGTCAGTTTTCATTCCAATCCCAAAGAAAGGCAATGCCAAAGAATGCTCAAACTACCACACAATTGCACTCATCTCACATGCTAGTAAAGTAATGCTCAAAATTCTCCAAGCCAGGCTTCAACAATACATGAACTGTGAACTTCCAGATGATGAAGCCGGATTTAGAAAAGGAAGAGGAACCAGAGATCAAATTGCCAACATCCACTGGATCATCAAAAAAGCAAGAGAATTCCAGAAAAACATCTATTCTGCTTTATTGACTATGCCAAAGCCTCTGACTGTGTGGACAACAAAAAACTCTGGAAAATTCTGAAAGAGATGGTGGGCAGACCACCTGACCTGCCTCTTGAGAAACCTGTATGCAGGTCAGGAAGCAACAGTTAGAACTGGACATAGAACAACAGACTGGTTCTGAATCAGGAAAAGAGTAGGTCAAGGCTGTATATTGTTACCCTACTTTTTTTTTTTTTTTAATTAATTAATTTATTTTTTCAGTGGGTTTTGTCATACATTGACATGAATCAGCAATAGATTTACACGTATTCCCCATCCCGATCCCCCCTCCCACCTCCCTCTCCACCCGATTCCTCTGGGTCTTCCCAGTGCACCAGGTTCGAGCACTTGTCTCATGCATCCCACCTGGGTTACCCTACTTTTTAACTTATATGCACAGTACATCATGAGAAACACTGGGCTGGATGAAGTCCAAGCTGGAATCAAGATTTCTGGGAGAAATATCAATAACCTCACATATTCAGATGACACCACCCTTATGGCAGAAAGTGAAGAATTAAAGAGCTTCTTGATGAAAGTGAAAGAGGAGAGTGGAAAAGTTGGCTTAAAGCTCAACGTTCACAAAACTAAGATCATAGCATCTGGTCCCATCACTTCATGGCAAATAGATGAGGCACAAACAATGGAAAGAGTGAGAGACTTTATTTTGGGGGGGCTCCAAAATCACTGTAGATGATGACCGCAGCCATGAAATTAAAAGATGCTTACTCTTTGGGAGAAAAGTTATGACCAACTTAAATAGCATATTAAAAAGCAGAGCCATTAATTTGCCAACAAAGGTCCATCTATTCAAAGCTATGGTTTTTCTAGTGGTCATGTATGGATGTGAGAGTTGGACTGTAAAGAAAGCTGAGTGCTGAAGAATTAGTGCTTTTGAGCTGTGGTATTGGTGAAGACTCTTGAGAGTCTCTTGGACTGCAAGGAGATCCAACCAGTCCATCCTAGAGGAAATCAGTCCTGAATATTCATTGGAAGGACTGATGTTGAAGCTGAAACTCCAATACTTTGACCACCTGATGTGAAGAACTGACTCATTTGATAAGACCCTGATGCTGGGAAAGATTGAAGGCAAGAGGAGAAGGGGACGACAGAGGATGAGATGGCTGGATGGCATCACCGACTCAATGAACATGAGTTTGAGTAAGCTCTGGGAGTTGGTGATGGACAGGGAGGCCTGGCGTGCTGCAGTGCATGGGTTCACAAACAGTTGGGAAGACTGAGTGACTGAACTGAACATTGGCCACAGTAAGATACCCTGTAGATATGAGGGTGGTGGTTTAGTTTTATTTATTTATTTATTTATTTTTTATTATTTTTTATTATTATTATTATTTTTTCCAGTGGGTTTTGTCATACATTGATATGAATCAGCCATGGATTTACATGTATTCCCAATCCCGATCCCCCTCCCACCTCCCTCTCCACCCGATTCCTCTGGGTCTTCCCAGTGCACCAGGCCCGAGCACTTGTCTCATGCATCCCACCTGGGCTGGTGATCTGTTTCACCATAGATAGTATACATGCTGTTTCTTTTTGAAATATCCCACCCTCACATTCTCCCACAAAGTTCAAAAGTCTGTTCTGTATTTCTGTGTCTCTTTTTCTGTTTTGCATATAGGGTTATCGTTACCATCTTTCTAAATTCCATATATATGTGTTAGTATACTGTAATGGTCTTTATCTTTCTGGCTTACTTCACTCTGTATAATGGGCTCCAGTTTCATCCATCTCATTAGAACTGATTCAAATGAATTCTTTTTAATGGCTGAGTAATATTCCATGGTGTATATGTACCACAGCTTCCTTATCCATTCATCTGCTGATGGGCATCTAGGTTGCTTCCATGTCCTGGCTATTATAAACAGTGCTGCGATGAACATTGGGGTGCATGTGTCTCTTTCAGATCTGGTTTCCTCAGTGTGTATGCCCAGAAGTGGGATTGCTGGGTCATATGGCAGTTCTAATTCCAGTTTTTTAAGAAATCTCCACACTGTTTTCCATAGCGGCTGTACTAGTTTGCATTCCCACCAACAGTGTAAGAGGGTTCCCTTTTCTCCACACCCTCTCAGCATTTATTGCTTGTAGACTTTTGGATAGCAGCCATCCTGACTGGCGTGTAATGGTACCTCATTGTGGTTTTGATTTGCATTTCTCTAATAATGAGTGATGTTGAGCATCTTTTCATGTGTTTGTTAGCCATCTGTATGTCTTCTTTGGAGAAATGTCTGTTTAGTTCTTTGGCCCATTTTTTGATTGGGTCATTTATTTTTCTGGAATTGAGCTGCAGGAGTTGCTTGTATATTTTGAGATTAATCCTTTGTCTGTTGCTTCGTTTGCCATTATTTTCTCACATTCTGAAGGCTGTCTTTTCACTTTGCTTATAGTTTCCTTTGTTGTGCAGAAGCTTTTACGTTTTATTAGGTCCCATTTTGTTTAGTTTTGCTTTATTTCCAATATTCTGGGAGGTGGGTCATAGAGGATCTTGCTGTGATTTATGTTAGAGAGTGTTTTGCCTATGTTCTCCTCTAGGAGTTTTATAGTTTCTGGTCTTACATTTAGATCTTTAATCCATTTTGAGTTTATTTTTGTGTATGGTGTTAGAAAGTGTTCTAGTTTCATTCTTTTACAAGTGGTTGACCAGTTTTCCCAGCACCACTTGTTAAAGAGGTTGTCTTTTTTCCATTGTATATCCTTGCCTCCTTTGTCAAAGATAAGGTGTCCATAGGTTCGTGGATTTATCTCTGGGCTTTCTATTCTGTTCCATTGATCTATATTTCTGTCTTTGTGCCAGTACCATACTGTCTTGATGACTGTGGCTTTGTAGTAGAGTCTGAAGTCAGGCAGGTTGATTTCCTCCAGTTCCATTCTTCTTTCTCAAGATTACTTTGGCTATTCGAGGTTTTTTGTATTTCCATACAAATTGTGAAATTCTTTGGTCTAGTTCTGTGAAAAATACGGTTGGTAGCTTGATAGGGATTGCATTGAATCTATAGATTGCTTTGGGTAGAATAGCCATTTTGACAATATTGATTCTTCCAATCCATGAACACGGTATGTTTCTCCATCTGTTTGTGTCCTCTTTGATTTCTTTCATCAGTGTTTTATAGTTTTCTATGTATAGGTCTTTTGTTTCTTTAGGTAGATATACTCCTAAGTATTTTATTCTTTTTGTTGCAATGGTGAATGGTATTGTTTCCTTAATTTCTCTTTCTGTTTTCTCATTGTTAGTCTATAGGAATGCAAGGGATTTCTGTGTGTTAATTTTATATCCTGCAACTTTACTATATTCATTGATTAGCTCTAGTAATTTTCTGGTAGAAGAAATCAAAAAAGAAATCAAAATATGTATAGAAATGAATGAAAATGAAAACACAACAACCCAAAACCTATGGGACACTGTAAAAGCAGTGCTAAGGGGAAGGTTCATAGCATTACAGGCTTACATCAAGAAACAAGAAAAAACCAAATAAATAACCTAACTCTACACACCTAAAGCAAATTAGAGAAGGAAGAAATGAAGAACCCCAGGTTAGTAGAAGGAAAGAAATCTTAAAAATAGGGCAGAAATAAATGCAAAAGAAACTAAAGGAGACCATAGCAAAAATCAACAAAGCTAAAAGCTGGTTTTTTGAAAAAATAAACAAAATTGACAAACCATTAGCAAGACTCATTAAGAAACAAAGAGAGAAGAACCAAATTAACAAAATTAGAAATGAAAATGGAGAGATCACAACAGACAACACTGAAATACAAAGGATCATAAGAGACTACTACCAGCAGCTCTATGCCAATAAAATGGACAACTTGGATGAAATGGACAAATTCTTAGAAAAGTATAACTTTCCAAAACTGAACCAGGAAGAAATAGAAGATCTTAACAGACCCATCACAAGCAAGGAAATCGAAACTGTAATCAAAAATCTTCCAGCAAACAAAAGCCCAGGACCAGATGGCTTCACAGCTGAATTCTACCAAAAATTTAGAGAAGAGCTAACACCTATCTTACTCAAACTCTTCCAGAAAATTGCAGAAGAAGGTAAACTTCCAAACTCATTCTATGAGGCCACCATCACCCTAATTCCAAAACCAGACAAAGATGCCACAAAAAAAGAAAACTACAGGCCAATATCACTGATGAACATAGATGCAAAAATCCTTAACAAAATTCTAGCAAACAGAATCCAACAACATATTAAAAAAATCATACACCATGACCAAGTGGGCTTTATCCCAGGAATGCAAGGATTCTTTAATATCCACAAATCAATCAATGTAATACACCACATTAACAAATTGAAAGATAAAAACCATATGATTATCTCAATAGATGCAGAGAAAGCCTTTGACAAAATTCAACACTCATTTATGATTAAAACTCTCCAAAAAGCAGGAATAGAAGGAACATACCTCAACATAATAAAAGCTATATATGACAAACCCACAGCAAGCATCACCCTCAATGGTGAAAAATTGAAGGCATTTCCCCTGAAATCAGGAACAAGACAAGGGTGCCCACTCTCACCACTACTATTCAACATAGTGTTGGAAGTTCTGGCCACAGCAATCAGAGCAGAAAAAGAAGTAAAAGGAATCCAGATAGGAAAAGAAGAAGTAAAACTCTCACTGTTTGCAGGTGGTTTAGTTTTAATCAACCATCCTTTGGAACCAATGCATAAGCCAATTTATTCCTACTCTAATGGTAATATACTAGAAACTGGAGAAAAACAGTGCTGAACTGCATTTGATAGCAAACCATCAACGAGACACTGTCGTGAATATCTTCAGAGGTAGAAGCCCGACAGTGCCCGGATCGGAGTCCCCAAGATCCAGAAGTCAGATCATTTTAGGCCACAGACCATACGCCCTTCTATTTATTTGAAAGTCTCTCTTCTTTCAAACAACTGTATGACCTAAAATCAGTGTGGTTAGGATTCAGAGAAGTGAATAGGTCTGACTTTGCATTCAAAGTGAAAGAGTTACTGTAAGAAGCCATGTGCAGAGGGTGGCTGTTAGCAAAGCATGTAGTCTCAGAAACACCTGAATCAATTCATATAGGAGTAATTTTTAAATCAACGTTTAGTAAATAACCCTGAATTTTTTGCAGCCTCAAGCAATTCTACTTCCACAGCACACCCCACACTCTCATATTGGTGAGACTAATCAGGACTTAGAAAGAAAAAAGGATCAGGTATGGCTGTTCTGTGGAAATTTGACCAAATACACTATTGGAACTGGTGGTAGCCTGCAGCCTTTAAGATCTTAGAAGTTCACACTAAATTGGTTTAGCAATTCTGAAGAGGATATTTCCAGATATAATCTAGAACTTTTTTTAGACACCATGCTCCTTAATTTGCTTTTATAGCAGCAAAGAAAGGCATAAATAAAATCACTTTGACTTGTTGGATTCTGATTCACAGACATTTGCTTTCTCCAGCAGGAACTAGAAATTCCATAAATATTCTTTGAGACTGCCTAGAATTTTTGGAAATAGAGATAATTGTGGTTTTTCAAATTATAGTTTTAGTGGACATAGTGAAAGCTGATGAGAATAAAGTTATATTAAACTAATGTCAACAAGTGCTGAGGATTTTTTTAATTTTTTGCTTTTGAAAATTTTTGGCTGTACTGGGTCTTCATTGCTGCGTGTGCACTTTCTCTAGCTGTGGTGAGCATGGACTGAATATTGGGTTATATGTATCTTTTCAAACTAGATTTTTGGTTTTGGTGTTCCAGTTATATACTCAGCTGTGCAATCACTGGATCATATGGTAGTTTATTTTTAGTTTTGTGAGAAACCTCCATACTTTTCCCCGTAATGGCTACATTAATTTAAATTACCAACAGTGTAAGAGGGTTTCCTCTGATCCACATCCTTACCAGCATTTATTATTTGTGTTCCTTTTACTGCTAGCTATTCTGACAAGTGTGAGATCACTGAGGTTTTGACTTTCATTTCCCTTATGATTAGAGATGCTGAGCATCTTTTCATGTGCCTGTTGGCTATCTGCATTTCCTCTTTGGTAAAATGTCTATTCAGTTCTTCTGTTCATTTCTTCATTGGACTGTTTTGTGATGTTGAGTTGTATGAGCTGTTTATATATGTTGGATAACAATCCCTTATCAGTCAAATCATTTGAAAATATTTTCTCCCTTTCAATAGATTGTCTTTTTGTTTTGTAGATGGCTTCCTTTGCTGTGCAAAAGCTATTAAGTTTAAATAGATAGCATTTATTTATTTTTGCTTTTATTTCCTTTACTTTAGGACCAGATCCAAAAAATATTACTGTGACTTATATCCAAGTGTGTTCTACCCATGCTTTCCTTTAGGGATTTTATGCTATCTAGTCTTATAAACCATTTTGAGTTTATTTTTGTATATAGTGTATAGAACATTTTAATTTCACAGTTTAACATATAGCATACATGAAATTGTATGAAAGAACAAATGGTATGAAATATATATTTCCTAATTAATTATTCCAAAAAGCATATATATAGAGAAAAATAGAGATAGGTAGAGAAAAAGAAAGTAAATGAAATATATATGGTGATATGATTCACATTTATAGATGATTAGTGTCTGTTAAAAATGATCTTTGAAAGAGAAAAATAATATTGTGATAAAGCAAATCATTTCTGTTGTAAGAAATATATTCGAAACTTTAAATAATATATGTGTCTATATCTGTTCAGTAATTTA
This sequence comes from Cervus canadensis, assembly GCF_019320065.1. Taxonomy (NCBI): domain Eukaryota; kingdom Metazoa; phylum Chordata; class Mammalia; order Artiodactyla; family Cervidae; genus Cervus; species Cervus canadensis. The sequence continues at coordinate 35,791,255 of NC_057387.1, read as the reverse complement.
CTAATATTTTACAGTATATAGAATAGGTAAGAAATTCTAAAGTTGTACTCTACCCTTTTAGTATTTCCTCAGGAATTTATAGTTTCATTATCTTGTCAGTTCTTTTAAAGTTCATAGGTTAATATCAGCCTAGTATCAACCTTGCTTTTAAGTTAACAAACTACTTTAATTGTAGTTATAATTTATCCTTGTGGTTTAATATCTTTGTGCAGAACAGAAGTTAAAAATGAGAACTACAAGAGGTCAATATCTGAAATTTTTACTTCACCAGTGGAATAAAAATTAGTATATTTCAAAGGTTGTAAAAAGATCTAAGGAAAGCTAATTTTACTTAGTTTCCAGAATTAAAAAGGTATAATTGGTCCTACTCTGGGAATTGGAACATTTGTAATTATTTAATGTGATTTGTGGTAAATCTATATAAGAGAAGTGGATAGTTATCCTATCCATATGAACCTTTTAAATTGTAATTATGTTATCTTGTGTCTAATGTCTGGTATATTACAGGGTTTTATTATGTAAGCCAGAAGTTTCAAAGAGCCCCTACTTATAATGAATGATTTACTTAAGAGTCACTGTCTATTGTTTTTTCCTCACTTTATTTTGGAATCCCCATTTATCCTCAGTCACAGAAATTTTCTCAGTCCAATGGCCATCAATGTTGTTTCAGCAATTAGAATTTTTCTTATGTGTCCTGCAATTAGTGGCTGTGGAATATAACATGCAGTTCAAAAATCATTCTTCTTGGAAAAGGAAAAATGCTGTTATCAGGAAATGAACTTGAGACAGAACTATACAATTTCTCCTTCACTTCAATTTATTAATGAGAGGCATGTGCAAACACAAAAATAAAGTGTTTTAAAGGTGGAATTAAAGAACGGATTTCTGTTTTAGAGTAATATATTAGATTGGAGATCCCCTAATTCACTGCCTATAAGATATACAAGGGCTTCCCTGGTAGCTCAGCTGGTAAAGAATCCGCCTGCAATGCAGGAGATCCCGGTTCAATTCCTGAGTCGGAAAGATCCCCTGGAGAAGGGATAGACTACCCACTCCAGTATTCTTAGGTTTCCCTGGTGGCTGAGATGGTAAAGAATCCTCCTGCACTGTGGGAGACCTGGATTTGATCCCTGGGTTGGGAAGATCCCCTAAAGAAGGGTATGGCAACCCATTCCAGTATTCTTGCCTGGAGAATCCCCATTGACAGAGGATGCAGTCCACAGGGTCGCAAAGTGTTGGACACGAGCAGCCAAACATGCACAAGATATACAAGTGGTGCTAGTGATAATGAATCCACCTACCAATGCAGGAGATACAGGGGACATGGGTTCAATCTTTGGTTGGAAAGATCCCCAGGAATAAGAAATGGCAATCCACTCCAGTGTTCTTGCCTGGGAAACTCCATGGACAGAGGAACCTGGCAGCCTACAGTCTGTGGGGTTGCAGAGATAGACACAACTGAGCACCAGCAGGAGCAAGATATTCAAAAGTTAAAAATATTATTTTCAGGTAATGAAAGAGACTGCCAGAAAGTAGGAGGATCATTTGAAGCTAACAATGAAGGAAGAACACCCATCAAGGAAAGTACTAAGTGGGAGAATTGTCAAAATACCCTGATAGCTTTAAGCTTTGGTGCTTATAACTTCCATGTCTAGAAACTGCAGAGAGGGCAAGAGAGGGAGGCATTATAGGCTGAGCCTAGAGCTTAAATTAGTTGGTGAGACAAAGGAGACACCAATCCTCACAAATCTGGACCCAGGAAAGTCTTGGTATCTATTAGTTCAGAAATATAGAATCTAAGAGAACTATACAGAACATAAATAGATAGGTTTTATTGTGGGCCCTGGATAGTGGATCAAAAATAAATAAATAAATAAAAATTCCTCCCTAGAAGTTCAAAGGCATTAGTCACGCTCACTCTTCTGCATTTAGAGCCTGAATGTGTACCTCCACTAACCATCTAATTAGGATGGTACTTCTGAGAGTACCAAGAAAAATCAAACACAAATTTTCTGGGAAAAATACATCCCAATACACACATAACATGTAAATGATGTCACCTAGGATATAAAGATCTTCAATCTAACATCAGTGTCTTTGAACTTTTCTTCCAACAGTTCTCAAAGATGTGAGCACACAAAAATAAAATCATAAACACAAGAAAATAAGAGAATTCAAAAATAACTATCTACACAATACCTAAATCCTTAGCTATTTTCAGTGCATTTATTTTGCATTCCTTTTTTAAGTTGCACCATAAAGTACTGATGAACAGGGTTGACTTTATGGCAGTTCCATTATAATTAATACTGGTTTTACAATCATGGAGAATCAGAGTCACTTAAGGGGAGGTGGTGGATAAAGGCAAAAATATTCAAATTAAACTAATTTATTTCTAAAATTAAAGGGTGTTACTAAAAACACCATAATAAAATCTAACCTGGATTGTTACACAGATGGTTTGGAAGTGCTGAAAGAGAAATGATTCATCAATAGCAAGTCCTGTAGCAAAAAAAAAAAAAAAAAAAAAAAGAAAGAAAGAAAGAGAAAAAAAATTCAAATTATGTTTTCCAAAAGCACTCATAGAATTTTCAAACACATATACCCCAAGGAATTAGTAATATATAGTCCTAAATATATATATTTAAAATATAATTTTTTCCTTCAGGTTTTAATGTCCTTTTAGACTTGGTAGATGTTTAAGTGTACACATTTTGACATGTGATTGTACTGCTATATTGTTGGTGGAAAAATTGTACCCAAAGAAAGTTATTATACAAAAATGTAATAAAGCCTGAAATCTCTTGTAGTATGCCAAAGAATTCCCTCTTCAATTTACTTATCCATTCATCTTTCAACATCTATCATTTATCATGCACCTTTCACTGCCCTAGGAACTGAGTCTTATAGGAATGAAACAAAGTGCAAATTCACTAGTCTGTTGTGTCTTGTATTGAAGAGACAGACATAAAAGTGTAAACAAATGACTACATGATATATGAGATGCAATAAGGGCTTTGAAGACAGACATGGTAAAGGAGAATAGAGAGTTACAGGATGTAATTTTATATAAAGTGGTATGGTAAGACTTTGCTGATAAAGTGACATTTGTTCAGAGACCCAGCGAAAGTGAATGAAAGCTAAACACTTTGCAAAAGAGTGTTATATCAGACTGTCCGGGGAATGTGCAATTTCCTTGGTTCTGTCTCACCACTGCAAAAATTTGAAGTGACAGACAGAGTTACAGCTTGGTGTTACAGCTCTGTTGCAGCTGAGTTTTATTTGGTAAGTGAAGGAAAATACATCCCTGAGGCATGAGTGCTGGCCAATCCGAAAGAAGCAAAGAGAAGAGAAGACTGAGGCTCAATTTTGGCTCCTCTTTTTATATTTTTTCTCCTCCGCTGCTCCTGTCCTATGTAAATTGGGTTAGCCTGGAGGCTGTTTGCTTCACCTGAGGTCCTCACTCCAGTCCTCAGACCTTCCTTTGTTCTATTTTTATGGGCTTTTCCCTTCTTTGTCTTTTAGCCACCACCATTTTGGACTCCTTTTTCCTATTCTAACTATCTAACAAGATGAAACAGTAGATATGAAAGAATTTAGGACAGAAACAGATTGAGCGTGTTTGGAGAATATCAACTAAGTCATCATGGCTGGCAGGATGAGCAAAGGAGAGAGAAGTAGGAGATGGTTATCAGGCAGTTCTCAAGGACCTATATCATGTACAGTCCTGTAGACCACCGTAAGTTCTCTTATTCTGAGTGAGATGAATGGAAAGGTCTGAGATGAACATTTATATAATCTGGTTTATGTTTTAAAACTATAATATGGCTGCTTGAGGAGACTAAACAGTGGAGAGGATGGGGCCAGAGTGGATCAGGGAGAAAAATTAAAGAACTATTACAAATGCTTAGGTAATGAATGTTTAGATCTGGCCAATACCAGTGGCAATGACAGGAGGTAAAGATTGGAAAAAAAAAAAACAAACAAATGAACAAACCTGGAGTATAGGAGTATATAAATATTGAAGGATTTCATGGTTTTTGGCTAAAATAGTTGAAATAATGGAAATGACTTCTTTTGCAGCTTGGAAAGACTTTCAACAAGAGAAATCTAGCCATACACACACACACACACACACACACACACACACATACACACACATTTGGGGATATATTACATTGGAAATGCAGACATTGAAATAGAAATGCTGAGTAGAGAATCTTCTTTATAAATTTAGAATTTAGGAATTTTGAATTGAATATATACTATTGGTTGTTTTCATAATAAACATTATTTAAAATCATTGTTTTATAAAGGAAATCCTAAAGGAAATCAGTCTTGAATATTCATTGGAAAGACTGATGCTGAAGCTGAAGCTCCAATACTTTGGCCACCTGATGGATGTGAAAGTTGGACTATAAAGAAAGTTGAGCATCAGAGAATTGATGCTTTTGAACTGTGGTATAGGAGAAGACTCTTGAGAGTCCCCTGGACTGCAAGGAGATCCAACCAGTCTATCTTAAAGGAAATCAGTCCTGAATATTCATTGGAAGGACTAATGCTGAAGCTCCAATACTTTGGCCACCTAATGGTAAGAACTGACTTATTGGCAAAGTCCCTGATACTGGGAAAGATTGAAGGCAGGAGGAGATGGGGATGATAGAAGTTGAGATGGTTGGATGGCATCACCGACTCAATGGACATGGGTTTGAGCAAGCTCTGGGAGTTGGTGATGGACAGGGAATCCTGATGTGCTGCAGTCCATGTGATTGCAAAGAGTCAGTCATGGCTAAGCAACTGAACTGAACTGAACTGAAAATCGTGGAAGATTATCATATTACCTAGGATGTAAATATACATAAAGGAGAAAAGTTCAGAAAACTGGGAACAATACTGTTGAAAGCTGAGAAGTCAAGAAGAGGAGGAGGAGGAATCATCAATGAAGTCACAAAGCATACAATGAGGTAGAAGGAGAATAAGAATGATACATCAAAAATAAGTGGGAAAAATGTGTTTCAAGAGGAAATTAGGATAGATTCTATCAATTGCTTCTGATTGCATCAGTAAGATATTACTTGTGAACTGAAAATTGTGTTTACTATCTGGAGGATATTTATAATGGAGTAACCACTAATGAGGAAAAAAAAAAAACCTCATTAGTGAGTGCAAGAGATAGTAAATAGAAATAAAATATATTCACTTGGGAGTTTCACTGCAGATGGGAATAGAGAAGTGGCACAGTAACTAAAAAGGATGTGAGGTCCATTTTTGTTTAAAGTGAGAAATGCTGTAGCATATTTGGAATATGTTGAAATGATACAGTAAAGATGGAAGAATTGGTGATGAAAGAGTTGGAGGGTACAATTGTAAGAGTGTTGTCCTTGAGAAGGTGGAAAATGCACAGTAGGGGAGGCAGATTTTTTCTTCTCCCTTTCTAGGCTTTTTGCCTGGCAGAAGAACTAAAGAGCAACTTGATGAAAGTGAAAGAGAAGAATTTAAAAGTTGGCTTAAAACTCATCATTCAGAAAACTAAGATCATGGCATCTGGTTGCATCACTTCATGGCGAATAGGTGGGGAAACAGTGGAAACAGTGGCTGACTTTATTTTTTGGGCTCCAAAATCACTGCAGATGGTGATTGCAACTGTGAAATTAAAAGATGCTTACTCCTTGGAAGGAAAGTTATGACCAACCTAGATAGCATATTAAAAAGCAGAGACATTACTTTGTCCACAAAGGTCCGTCTAGTCAAGGTTATGGTTTTTCCAGTGGTCATGTATGGATGTGAGAGTTGGACTATAAAGAAAGCTGAGCACAAAAGAGTTGATGCATTTGAACTGTGGTGTTGGAGAAGACTCTTGAGAGTCCCTTGGACTGCAAGGAGATCCAACCAGTCCATCCTAAAGGAGATCAGTCCTGAGTGTTCATTGGAAGGGCTGATGCTGAAGCTGAAACTCCAATACTTTGGCCACCTGATGCGAAGAGCTGACTGATTGGAAAAGACCCTGATTGCTGGAAAAGATTGAGGGCAGAAGGAGAAGGGGACAACAGAAGATGAGATGGCTGGATGGCACACCAACTAGATGGACATGGGTTTGAGTGGACTCCGGGAGTTGGTGATGGACAGGGAGGCCTGGCACGCTGACAGTTCATGGGGTTGTAAAGAGTCAGACATGACTGAGCGACTGAACTGAACTGAATAATTAAATTGACATAACACAGTTTAACAGGAGAAAAACTAACTGTTTTAGAATACTCAATTCTTAAAAACATTCCCTTCAAATGAACTAAATAGAGCATTTTATAAGTTGATTTTGACAGTTCTATCTGGAGGTAGAAAAAATATTACCCATCTACTGCATACATAGACAGACACACATAGCAAACAAACACACACTTAAGATTTTTCATTTATCCAATTTCCAACACCTTCTCCTCCTCCCACTTCTTCTTCTTCTTTTCTTAAAGAGAATTATTTTCCTAAAGTTTGCATTTCAAAAGATGGCTCTTGGGTCCTACAGGCAATGGAGGTAGAAAAATCTCTATCACAAAGAGAACATATTAGAGTATTTTCCAAGAAGCAGTTTTTGAAGCATATATGCCTATTATTAGAAGTCTAGAGTAGGAAATGGAAACCCACCCCTGGATTCTTGACAGGAAAATTTTCTGGACAGAGGAGACTGGTGGGCTGCCACCCATAGGGTCGCAAAGAGTCAGGCATGAAAGAGTCACTGAGCTCATATACATATGCTCAGTCACTAGTCGTGTCCGACTCTTTGTGACCGTATTACAGGAGCCCGCCAGGCTTCTCAGTCCATGTTTTCTCGAGGCAAGAGTACTGGAGTGGGTTACATTGCTGTGCCCTCCTCCAGGACATCTTCCTGGCTCAGGGATCGAAACTTTGTCTCCTGTGTCTCTTGCATTTCTGGCAAGTTCTTTACCTGCAGGCAGATATATATTGGGTAATTATTATTTTTTAAATATTTTAATTCTTTTGTAATTTTTTCTTAAATGTAGGCGAGTTCTGTTTCCAAAGTCTCAGGACCTACAGATATAGGTCAGGAAGATAATTTATCAGAAACACCTGGCACAAACAGTAAAGCTCACCTTGCAGTCCCTTATATTTCCTCCTGGGCTTTGCTGGCGGCTCAGCAGTAAAGAATCCGCCTGCAATACAGGAGACACAAGTTTGGTCTCTGGGTTGGGAAGATGCCCTGGAGGAGGAAATGGCAACCCACTCCAGTATTCTTGCCTGGAAAATTCCAGATAGAGGAGCCTGGAGATCTACAGTCCAAGGGACCACAAAAGACTCAAACATGACTGAGCATGTACTGGGCCTTGGAAATAGAACTGTCCTACATTTAAGAAAAAAGGTTGAGACAGAAGCAATTCTTTATAGTTGTGCTGGGTTTTCACTGCTGTGAATAGGCTTTCTCTAGTTGCAGCAAGCAGGGGCTACTCTTCCTTGCTGTACACCGGCTTCTCATTGCAGTGGCTTCTCATGTTGTGGAGCACAGGCTCGAGGTGCGCGGGCTTCAATAGTTGCAGTACATGGGCTCAGTAGTTGTGGCTCTCCGACCTCGAGGGATGAGGCTTCAGTAGTTGCTACCTGCAAGCTTAGTTGCTCTGTAGCATGTGGAATCTTCCTGGACCAGGGATCCAACACGTGTTTCCTGCATTGGCAAGTGGATTCACTGTACTACCAGGGAAGTCCCATATCCTCTGCTTTTAATGAGCTTCTTGGTTTTGTCCTTCTCCTGCCTTGATTTTCACCTTGAGAGGAAGCTTTGAGTGACTACATGGCCACCCAGGAATAAAAGATTCTTCATCTCCCACCTCTTTATCTTTTCTCTTCCCAAACAACATGTTTCTGGGAGCCAGGATTTTTCTATCAAGTCCCATTTCATTGAAGCCAACCAAACTAGTGTTGTGAGACTCAATTTCCCACATGGGGGTCTTTAGACCAGGGACCAAGAAGCCAGGTGGCCCTTCCCAGGTGACACAGCAGTTAAGAACCCACATGGCAATGCAGGAGATGCAAGAGACGTCGTTCAGTCCCAGGAATGGGAACATCCCCTAGAATAGGAAAGGACAACCTCCTCCAGTATTCTTGCTTGGAAAATTCTGTGGAGAGAGGAGCCAGGTGGGCTACAGTCAAGGGGCTCACAAAGACTTGAACATGACTGAGAGACCAAATACAACTAGAAGCCAAAAAGATCTTTTGGAGGGTCAGGTACTGGGAGCTGGGGAGTTGCAGATAAAAGGTGTTGTCGACTTCAAAAAATGCACAGCATGAGAATTGTGAGTTGTTTTGTTTGAGGCAAAATGAGGATTATACCTAGGAGAAAGCATTTTAGATAGCTTTGAGAAAACTGCTCCAAAGTGGTAGTGGGGAAGGTGTTACATACTATTTTAGTGAAGAGGGGTTACATGCCATAAAGCACACATTTTGGCAGAGGTTTGCTGCCAGTCACCAAGAGCAGATGTTACTGTTAATGATTTTGATTTTTTTTCTAGATATGAGATGCAAGAATTGAGCTTTTAAAATTTTCTACTGAAAATATATAACTATCTAAAGGCCTGTTCTGCCAGTTTTTCCCAGAGCACAGAGTGCCTCATGCCTGATCTCCACTCTGAATCCATTTCAGGGTGTGTTGAAGGTCACAGCTGCAGTGGTTCATGATTTAATCTGTGTAGATGTGGATGACAAATGCCAATTTTTAATTGGCAGTACCAATAAGACAATTAACGCTTTTAAGTATAGCCAGTTCAGAGGATCTGGCCATTGATGAGTAGGATCTTATTTTAATTTCAATAGAGACTCCAATCTATGGCTTAACCAAGCATACAAGTGGCATCCTGCAAAAGAGTGCAAAATATGGAGACCTCACAAGATCTAAAAAGTTCACTTCTAGAGTTAAAGAAAGCACAAGTGGGAACTATGGGGGCCCTATTTTTCAACAAACACAGAGAATCACATGTCCCCCTGCCACCTGAAACCCAGCAGGACCCTGTGCAGACCGCCTGATACAAAACCTTCAAAGCATTTCCATGCCTCCCTTTTCCTGCTTGTAGAAAAAAGGCTTCAGCCACCTCAATTCAGTTCAGTTCAGTCGCTCAGTCATGTCCGGCTCTTTCCAACCCCATGAATCGCAGCACGCCAGGCCTCCCTGACCATTACCAACTCCCAGAGTTTACTCAAACTCATGTCCATTGAGTCGGTGATGCCATCCAGCCATCTCATCCTCTGTCATCCCCTTCTCCTCCTGCCTTCAATCCCTCCCAACATCAGGGTCTTTTCCAATGAGTCAACTCTTTGCATGAGGTGGCCAAAGTATTGGAGTTTCAGCTTCAGCATCAGTTCTTCCAGTGAACACCCAGGACTGATCTCCTTTAGGATGGACTGGTTGGATCTCCTTGCAGTCCAAGGGACTCTCAAGAGTCTTCTCCAACACCACAGTTCAAAAGCATCAGTTCTTCTGTGCTCAGCTTTCTTCACAGTCCAACTCTCACATCCATACATGACCACTGGAAAAACCATAGCCTTGACCAGACAGACCTTTGTGGACAAAGTAATGTCTCTGCTTTTTAATATGCTATCTAGGTTGGTCATAACTTTCCTTCCAAGGAGTAAGCGTCTTTTAATTTCATGGCTGCAATCACCATCTGCAGTGATTTTGGAGCCCCAAAAGATAAAGTATGACACTGTTTCCACTGTTTCCTTGTCTATTTCCCATGAAGTGATGGGACCAGATGCCATGATCTAGACCTTCCTAAATTTCAAAGAGTGGATTCAAAGAATTGCTAATCAGAGAAGGAAGGGAATGAAGAAACCAAGGAGGAGCAGTTAAGAGACAGTAGTGCAGCAATTAAAGCAGAGTCCTGGTTCCTCCTCAGGGTATATACACAACAATATTCTCAAATTCTTCAGCAGGAATTAAGGCCCCCACTCAGGAGGAGATTGGTACCTTCAGACAGAGCACAGGGTTCCTAGAATATCACCCTGTTACCACCAACCAATCAGAAAAAAGCCACATATCCTGCAGCCTCATCCTAAATTTTGCCTATGAAAACTCTTTCCTGAAAACCCGTGAGGAGTTGGGGGGTTTTGAACATGTGTCACCTGTTCTCCTTGCTTGACTCTTGAAATAGAACTTTCTCTGTTCCATACTCTGATGCTTAGATTTGTTTGGCCTCATATGCATCAGGCATATGAAGGGCTGCAACAGAAGGGCTGGCATTTTTACTGGAATCATGGAAGGTAAATTATTTGGACTTAGATATGGATTTGAACTACATATTACATACCCAGCATCACAGCTTATTCACACATTCATCCATTGTCCTGGCAACTATTTGCTGAGCATTTATTTTTACAAGCAAAGGACTTTTAAAATAAAACAAATAAATATATGTTTGTTTGGCTACATGGCACACAGGATGTTTTAGTAGGATCTATTCATCTCAAAATGAACTTTAGGATTCCCTGATGGCTCAGCAGTAAAGAATCAGCCTGCCACTATAAGAGACTCAGGTTTGATCCCTGGATGGGGAAGATCCCCTGGAGAAGGAAATGGCAAACTACTCCAGTATTCTTTCCTGGAAAATCCCATGGACGAAGCCTGGTCGGGGAGTCACAAAGAGTCAGACATGACTGAGGACATAAATTTATTACTATGGGGTTTAGTTCCCTGACCAGGGATTAAACCGAGGCCCCCCTGCATTGGGAACATGGAGTCTTAGCCACTGGACCACCAGGGAAGTTCCTGCTGAGCATTTTTAGTTTGGTATCCTCACATAGGCCAAAGACGAGACCATCACATAACAAAAATTGAGGTGAATTAAAAAATTGACTGCAGATTCTAAATTTCCTGGAAGGTAATTAAGAATCTAAAATCTGTAGTTAACATAACAACATTTAACACTCATAAATTTGGAGTATTTTAGTTTTCTCACATTTTGAATTGGTAAACTTTTTCTGAAAAGCATCTAGATGTTCTACTTTTTTTTTTTTTCTGTCTCATGTTTAGGAGAAAACATTCTGACATCTAATGAGAAAGGAGTGGAATTTGTCACCCTCAAATGTGCATCTTAAGCATGATTATTTTAGACTGATTTTTTTTAAGAAACAGTAGACACAAAAAAGGCCATGCTAGTGGTAAAGAACCCACCTGCCAATGCAGACATGGGTCCAGCCCCTGGGTCAGGAAGATACCCTGGTGGAGGAAATGGCAAACCACTCCATTATTCTGGCCTAGAGAATCCCCATGGGCAAAGGAGCCTGGTGGGCTCTGGTACATGGGGCTTCAAAGAGTCGGACATGACTGAGCACCTGAGCACACGTAGCACATGGCACATTTAGGGCTTCCCAGGTAGTGCTAGTGGTAAAGAGCCTGCCTGCCAATGCAGGGGGTTCAGAAGACAGCTTCCTGTCTGTCTTCACTGTGCTGGCAAGATCCACTGGAGAAGGAAATGGCAACCGGCTCCAGTATTCTTGCCTGGAAAATCCCATGGACAGAGAAGCCTTGGAAACTACAGTCCATAGGATCCCAGAGTTTGGACACAACTACAGCGACTTAGCATGCATGCAGACACAGAAGAAGCTCTGGAAACCAAGCAGAAGTTAGCCTTTTGTAAGAGACATTTATATTTATAAGGAAAATCTCCATCTGTAAGGGTGTCTCCTTTACTGTACAAAGAAGAACGGGATGACTAACTCTTTTGAAAAACTTATTAAAGGCGAGGGTGGAATGATTTGAGAGAATAGCATTGAAACTTGTATATTATCATATGTGAAACCAATTGCCAGTCCAGGTTTGATGCATGAGACAGGGTGCTCAGGGCTGGTGCACTGGGATGACCCTGAGGGGTGGGGTGGGGAGGGAGGTGGGAGGGGGTTCAGGATGGGGAACACATGTGCACCCGTGGCTGATTCATGTCAGTGTATGGCAAAAATCACCACAATACTGTAAAATAAGTAGCCTCCAATTAAAACAAATAAAAAGAAAAAGTTACTAATGGATAAGGCAGAAACTACATTGCATAATAAACGTACATTTGTTTATTGTGTATCTTCAGTTAACGACACATAGTTGACTACCCATTCCCAACATTTTCTTTTGTTTTTAATTGAAGATGATATTTAAGGTGAAGGTTTCCACAATTTCCAGGAGTTGCTCATTTTTCCTGAGTATGTCTCATGTGAACAGGAGATATCCATATTATTAAATTTGTTTTTCCCCTGTTAATCTGTCATTGTATTTTGAGTGTGGGAGGGGGGCCAGAAAGAATTTAGAAGAGTAGAGGGAAAATTATTTTTCCTCCTCCACAAGTTAAATTCAGATTATTTCTTTTGGATAGAAAATACATTTTCCTATACTGTATTACAACATAGCCTTGCAAAATGTGTTCTGCTATTGGACAAAATGCAACTATAAGACAAAAATCAAGAAGAGCTCATGGAGAGACAAACAAGAAAAATAAAGTCAGCCATACACTGACTTTTCTCTTTATTGCCCACCCCCCCATTTTTTTTTTTTCTTTTTGTCCACGTGTTTGCTTTTTGTTGTTGTTCCTTTCTTTTGTGACTTTTATGTTGAATGCTAGTCAGACAGCTCCAGGGTCAGTCCCAGCCCATCATGCACATTTTAATGACTTGGGAAAGAAACACCTGGCATTTATTTTTAGTTGTAATTGGCAGATTATATAACCCACTAACAATGTAATTGGTAATGTTATATACAGTCCAGGATGTTTTGCAGCTAATGTGAAAATGTAAATATAGTAACAAGTGTGGTAGGTAGCCATGAGTTCAATATTTTTCTATTAAAAAATGATTGGGATTGAAATATACACACTACTATGTACAAAATAGGTAAACAAGAAGAACCTAGTCAGGGAAACTACACAGGAAAATAGGGAAGTATATATTCAATATCTCCTAATAACCTATAGTGGAAAAGAATCTGAAAAAGAATATGTGTATATATACATATAATATGAGTATGTATGTTATACATATATATATCTAAATATATGGCTGAATCTCTTTATTGTACACCTGAAACTAACACAACATTATAAATTAACTATACTTCAATTTTTAAAAAATGATTAAAAAATAAAGAAATCACATTGGAAAATTATTAAATGCAAGTTAATTTAGAGTAAAACTATCTCTTCTCACTGGACATTAGTTTGCTATTACATTAGTTCAAAAATTATGATGTTCTGTTTTTTTAATTTTTATCATACAGTAATGTCTGTTTTGAATTAATTGTTGACATTATCAGACAAAATACCTTCCTATATTTAAAAGCAATTTGAACTCTTATGTTAAAGGCTGTGTAATATAACTTTGTTGCATTAAAGGTAGGATAGAGATATGTGGGACATTTTTTCTTTCATAGTAATATTCATGTTTAAACATTATTATTTTTCTTTTCCACTTATACAATAGGCATTTTCTTTGGATAAAAGAAAATTTACCTTCTCTTTAACAAAGGATTTTTTTTCACCATTTCTGAAGCATTAATTCTGTACTCTATATCAGCTCATATTTTCTGAAACTGTTTCCACCGATACAAAGACAAATAAGCAAGTAAAATCAGTAGCAATAGAATTGTGCTTTATAGATTGATTTCAACGTCAAGTTGGCACTATCACCTCTTTGGGTCATCACCTTGTTATGGTGATTGGCATACCTCATCTGACATTTTCCAGCCTGCTTTTTGATTGGCTAAATTTCTCTGTTAACCCTCCCAAAGGCACGACCTTGGACCCTGTGTTTTGTCCAACAGCTGTGCTTCTCAGAAGCAGCTAAGCATTTTCATGAGGAAAGGACAGAGAGGTTAGGAAAAAATGTCAATCATCTCTATTTCTATTGTATTCCCGACTGCCCGGAGGATAAAGAGAATACCATTTAAGTGACTTCAGCGTAAATGCTATTAATCTTGTGCCTAAATGAAATTGTAGTGTTTTGTCTAGTCTAATTAACATAATTTGAGGAATCACAGGTCTATTTCCAATAATTCAAAATATATATTAAACTAGTAGATTAATGTAATTAAATATATGTATGACATTTAAATAAATCTTTTAGAAACTGATCACATAGATTTCCTAAAATACCTTTACTTATGTACATATACTTATTAAATTATTACAAACAAAAATGATTTTCTTTAGGAATAGGACTTTGTATCTCCTGTTGTTATTGTTTAGTTACTAGGTCATGTGCAACTGTTTTGCAACCCCACCAGCTTGCAAAACCCCTGGAGTTTTGTAGCCCACCAGGCTCCTCTGTCCACGGGATTTCCCAGGCGAGAATAGTGGAGTGGGTGGCCATTTCCTTTTCCATAAGGAAAGGTTAATGACTAAAGCTCTAAAGAGGTCTTCCCCCAATGATAAAAGAATCTTCCAAATGCTAACACATATTACAAATTAGTCTGTGAGATGACTTGTAGCCCCATATGTAAATTGTCTAAAAATTTATTCTTAGAGGTGGAAATATAAAATATACACAAAATCAATTAGGAATAACTGAATATTTTTCTGAATTGTTTCATATAGTGTTTTCTGTTTTTGTTTTTGGTAATATAAAGTCAGCATCGAACAAAATTTTATTTCTACTCTTATTAATAATATTTATGCTTCCATAGTATTAAAACATTCATAGTAAGAAATAACAGAAATTTATTTGACATATAAATTTATAAAAATTTATTAATATGGGATTATGTCACAACCAAACAAATATACTTTTGTGACCATCTGTACTTTACCTACATTATATTGCTTCAAAAAACTCTGTATCTGCATAAATACTTGTAGTCAAGGACACTGTAGCACTAATATTTTATCTCTTATTAAATAAAGTTTCCTAAAGCTCACAAGAGATCATATTTCTTTTCATAAGGATTTCAGAAAAGCCTGGTGGAAAAATGTATACCATAAACGCACTAGGAACTTTGGTAGAGTAAATTGTTTTACTATTAGTGGGAGAAGAGGAGAAAAGCCTATTTACTTTGTTGAGGAGCTGATCTAAAATGCATCAGCTGTCACCTGGGCAGGCCTGTTTGACAGTTCAATACCTCCTCATCTTCTGAGAATGGCATTGCTGAGTCCTAAGTAAACTGTGCCTATATGCAAACTGTCAAAGAGAGCCTGACACTTCATTAGTACTGACCTCCACGATGACAATCACAACATGAAACCAAACAGCACAGCTAATTTTCATTGGAGTTCAAATTAATCTCCAAATTTTGCCATCTAACACTGTGCAAAGCAAGTTGCAGAAAGAAAGCACTTGATGAACTCTGTGATAGACTGACAAAATCCTAAAGCTTAGGAATCCATATAACAGTCTGTATTCTAGCAGGTTCAATATGATTATTTTCATAACTCAGGTGAAATACAGCCTAGGTGACCCACAGAGGAATTAGATTCAATTGTGATAACTCACAGCAAGGATTACAAATTGCCCAATCTCAGCAGTACTGCTGCTTTAATTCCCTTCTAGCTCAGATGCTTCAGAAAAACACCAACTGCCACAAGAGGCACACAGGTATGGTGGGACTTGCCAAGTTCTCTGATGTTTCTTTGCCTAGCTGCTTCCTGGCCTTACTCAAGCATGAAGTGCATGGCGAAATGCACAACACATGATCTATAGCATAAGAAAGCCAGCAAACAAACAGGACCAGGAAGTGTCACACTGAAACACTGTGCAGTGATGCAAATGAACCAATTTTCTGGCATTTGTTCTTCAGATTTCAAGAAGTCACAGTGCTAGGTCATTTGGGGGAAAGTATCGTCCTCCTAGGACCGTCACAACCACATATTACCCATTTTCTTACCCTGTGAGGATTAAGGGAATGAACTTTGTTACTGACGAAGTCTATTTACCAGGGCCATCAGCATGTTCAACATCACATTGTCATGTCATACTGTCAGCATATGTGACTCCTTGAATATTTAGTCAACTCTGTCTGGGGGAAAATACATGTTAAGGATGAAATAATTCATTTAAAACCACCTATTTTTGTATTTTAATACAGGAATTGATTTCTTACAGAACAAGGCAAATTTTCCCAGCAAATTATATCCAGTACCTTTGGAAGATCACTAAATCTTTGATGTAGCCTGATCCTGTTTTTCAGATTACTGCTTTAGTGCTTCAAACAGTGGCCTGTTTTGTAGCTCTGGGCATGCTGCATAGATGATATACAATGCATACGGGTTACTAACCTCAAGCACTGAGGCATAACCGCAGGATTCTAAAGGGCAAGAGCAGCCAACCAACTTGGGAATTTAGCAATCAGATATAGATTGGCTCATTTTGTGCAAAGGCCCTGGACAGCTGGTGAAGGAAAGTGGCAGAGCTACAAACGGTGACAGGCTCTGGAGGCAGTGACTACATTAGCAACGGTGATGTATATACTGTGACTCATTATTTTTCTACTTTTAGCCATCCTCACATAAATAGCAACAGCATTAGCAATAATAACTAAGCTGAGATATGAAACACCGATGATGTATATTTAATTTTCTTAGCACTGAGACATTTGTTATAACATAATAGAGGTCACATGGCATAGTGGAAAAGAGTACAGGGCTCTGAAATCAGATAGACTGGAATTGAAATCCTGTTTTTGATACTTACTGATGCTGTGACCTTGAAATGGTTACTTAACCTCTTTTATTCTGAGTTACTCCCTGTAAGATGGTGATAATAAAACCCAAATTACTTGACTAAGGTATGGATTAGAAGTGATGTATGTGAATAGAGAGACAGCATCAAGTGTTAATTATAGTTTTGGCTTGGTAAGTCTGAATTTCCTGAGAATATTATATTCTGCTCATTGCTTAAACTAAAACTTAGATAGACTGCTAACAGGTTGATGAGATTGTTTTGAGTTTAATTTTATGGTTTGAATGCTTGCATTTTCCCAAAGCACACTTATCTAAGACAAAAATAATTCAAACTCTTTACTCAATTTCATTGTTCTCATTTGAGAATGATTAGTTAATGGCAGATGCTGACCACAAGGAGGAGCTCAAGATTTCTTCATCCCTAATTCTTTCCCTGTTGTTTAGTAGCTAAGTTGCCTCCAACTCTTTTGCAACACCATGGGCTGTAGACCACCAGATTTCCCAGGCAACAATACTGGAGAATTTTGCCATTTCCTTCTCCAAGGAATTTTCTCCACCCACCAAGGGATTAATCCCATGTCTCCTGCATTGCAGGCAGATTCTTTACCATTGAGTCACCAGGGAAGACCCAATTCTTTTCCTTGCATGCATGCTAAGTCAATTCAGTCATGTCTAACTCTTTGTGACCTTATGGACTCCAGCCTGCCAGGTTCCTCTGTCCATGGGATTCTCCAGGCAAAAATATTGGAGTGGGCTGTCATTCCCTCCTCCACGGGATTTTCCCAATCCAGAGATTGAAACCTGTGTCTCATTATGTTTCCTGCATTGGCAGGCAGGTTCTTTATTACTAGTGCTCCCTGGAAAGACCCTAGACAGGGTAGAGCCTAGGTAATAGGAGTATTTGTCTCTCTGAGCCTTAAGACTCTCACACGCTCCCAATGCAGCCTCTCTTAAGATTCATTGCACTAAGGCCCTAGTCTTACCTTAGGAAATAATTGGGTAAAATGAAGACTTGTTTGCCTATGAAGAAGCACAACTTTGAGAAGGCCTATGATGGGTGGATTCATCTCGTCTTATCCTAAACACCAATAGGGGGGAAAAACACTTTTTGTTTTTCCTTTAGTGTGGTATTCTCACTGGAGCAGTAATTTCTTCAGGACTGTGATCTGGAAACAGGTCAGGGAGAAGGAAACCAAGTTGATTTCTTGGCATATACAGGTGCTAGAATTTGTTTGTTTCATTTTCTTAAGAGGAGTGTTTGTTACCCCCACAGTGACCAGGCTGATGCACAAGGGGATTGCACCAAGAGCTGAACACAGAATTCATGCTAATACAGGGAAGCTTGGATTAGTCTAAGCTAGCTTGTAACTTGGCGATACATGAAAATGTTCAATATTTGAGCTTTCAGGATCCTAGGTTCCAGGAAAAACAATCATTTTTCTATACATCAGTTTCCTCCTATAGGCAGTAGTATTAGAGTTCAAGCTCATACTGCTTGCTATACGACAAGCCAATAAATCAAAAGATGATGCCTTGGGACAAAACAATAGCAACTTTATTTGGAAAGCTAGTAAATCAAGATGGTGGAATTGCGAACCAAAGAACCATCTAACTTGAGTTAGAATTCAGGCTTTGTTTCTACTAAAACAGGGAGTGTGGCTGGTTGTTGCAAACTTCTTGGTGCAGGAATCCTTTGTTCTTTCAGCTGCCCAAGTAAATCTGGTCAAGATGTTCCTGTAAACCTCCAACAAGACAAATGTTACTCTTTATTCTGCAACATTTTATTTCTATATGATTAGAAATGTGTTACACTTTTCAAAGTTCAAGCCTTGAGAATGGGCTGTCCTGTATATTTCAGGCTATATTCAACATTCTTTCACAGAGGTGCAGAGTCAGCATGACTGATCACAGGCAACAGAGCACAAAGGTCAGAACTAAAGGAACAGATCCAACATGGAATTAGGTTTATTCTTCTCTGTGACAGTAGTGTTTGCTCAGAACATGAGTTCAAATTTTGGATCTTCCATTGGCTGGTTGTACTGGTTTGGGTAAATTATTCATTCACTCAGTGCTTATTTTCTGATCTGTGATACTGAGATTATAAAAATGCATTTCTCAAGGTTGCAAATTCACTTGTTCATCAAATACTGATTGAGACCCTGCTTCTTGACAGACACTATTTTAGGTTCTATAATATAATGCTGATCAACAAACACCCGGTTTACACAAACTATGTTCAAGTGAAGGACATTGACAGAAAACAAAAGAGATATGTCAGTTTAAGTGCTATCAACACAATAAAAGGTAAAATTTTGTTGAGGAAGTCAACTCCAAATTAGCAAGCCATGCAAAAACAGGAATTTTTTTTTTTAGGCAGAAGAAAAATAAGGTATAAAGACCTTGAGGTGGTGTGTGTTGAAATGCCAGTTGTTTAAATTATCTGAGCAAGAAGAAGGATAAGTGATGTGATCAGCAAAGGTCAGGAGACAAATAATATGGTGTCCTTTGGGGCCCTTAAGAGAACTTAAGTGTTTATTCTGTGTGAGGAGAAGGTATGTCCCTTCAGCAGAAAGTGACATGACTTCCATTTTGATTATTTGTAAACAGTGGGACGTTGGAAAATCAAGAGTGAATGCAGAGAAATAGTGGAAGATATAGGAGTGACCCATGCAGTGATTATGGCTTTGACTGGAGAAGAAATGTAAAACTAATGGGGAAGGAAAAGTTTAGAAAGATAACTGGACGGCAGAGCTAAAAGAATAGTCTCATGAATAGATTATAGGAAGGGTATGAAGGAAGTGTGAATGAGAAGTTTTTGCTTTGAAGTAAGTGTCAGTGCTGGGAGAGAGGGATCGTGTGTCAAGAGTTCTGTTTGAGTGGAGATCAAAGTGGAGATTTTAAGAATATCTAATAATTATTTGTCTGGAAACTATATTTTGCACATTGTGAGAACTCAAAGAATTACAGCTATTTCCATGACTATTTCTGCCTCATGATCTGACATAGCGGTGACAGAGAAGGTGAATATGTGTGCAGAAGAGCAAGGATGAAGGTGCTGCATGGGGACAACAGCGCTGCAGCCCTGAAGGCTGAAAGTGTTCTAGACAAGGTTCCTTCCGAAGTAGCAGCATCTGGCATTTGCTGGATTAGCATTTATTACAAAGGGTGGATGTATGGAAATTGAGGATTCAGAAGTTCCCTTGTCAATTCTTTATGTTTCATTAAAGACAAAATTAGATTAATAAGAGGTATCTTTATTCAAATAGCCACTCAGGGCAAAAAAACACCTTGGTAAGATTTTCTACTTTTTTCTCCCTGTATAATCAAAACTGTTTCTATATTTAGGTCTAGAGAATATACTTTCTAACTCAGCTAGAATCCTTCTAAAATCATCTATGGTGTTTACAAATGTGAATAATTTTGTGTCAAAGACTACTGTGGAGATTTTCAATTAGCCTTTCAAATTATCTTTAGTGAGATAGGCTAAAGTGCTTTCAACATGAGTGGAGACATAGGTGCTCCAATCTATTTTGAATTATATTAGGAGACATTTCTAACAAAAGAGAGACCTAGAGAACAAAACCACAGATGTTTATGTACCTACCATCCACTTTTATCAAATACTAATATTAGCAATTTTCCATAATTGCTTCAGAATTTTTTAAGGAATAAAATAGGTGCATTTGAAATCCTTATGGGCCTCTCCCAGATCTCATTCTTCTGGCCTATCCCAAAAAGAATAATTACCTTGGCTTGGTGTTTAATTTTCCCCTGTACCTCAAAAACAGTCTCTAATATTTTTGCAAGTATACTAGCTTTATCTAAAGAGTAACATTCCACAATTCAATCATTTTCACTTAACTTTATATTTGTGAAAGTTAGATTCATGTTGATACATGTGCTTTTTGACTGTTTGCTTTTATTTTTGGAAATATGCTATAATGCATTAATGTAGTACAGTAATTCATTTTTCCAATTTTTAGTCTTTCAGTCATTCAAATTTTTCAATATTAAAAATGAGATTACAAAGAACTTTTGCCTACATGGTCATTTTGTGTACAAATTCAATATTTCCTTTCAGGCAGAGAATATTCCCAGTGTGACACTAATGGATTTCGGGTACACCAATATGGTAACACCCTTGGGCCCCTGAGCAGCTGGTAGCAAAGGGGAAAGAGCCCAGACTGGTTGCCCCTAGAACAGTACAATTTATTTACTCTAGTGGATTTTCAAACATCATTTTCTTGACAAGGAAATATTTGAAAAATGCCATTTAGCTTATAAGGGCTAAAATTATACTTTCTGATAAGGAGATGTGCAGGAGTTAACATAGCAAGCTTGACTGTTATTCTCTGGAAGGCCTGTTGACAAAGTTGGTCCTTATCTGGGATCTGGGAACAAGGATTTCCAGAAGGTTTCACCATGCCCAGACCTGCTAAAAGAGGCTCACTGTTCCTACAATGTTTGAACAAACAATGTGGTTTGTATCAAATACCTGCTTTCCTTCTGGGATTCTAGAATTTTGATTCATAATAGGCAAAGGGCAGCTATGTGACTAGCCCCCAATCAAAATCCCAGAGCAGAGAGTTACTAATAAGCTTTTTTTTTAACTAACGATTTGCTTGAGAGGTTACCATTTCACATGTGTTACCACAGCATCTTGCTGGGGGAAGTAAGTGCATCCTATGTAGTGCCATTGGGGCAGAACTCTGAAAACTTGTGCTAGGTTTAGCCCAGATTTCACTCCTGTGTGTTTTCTCTGTATTCTTTTTACTATAGTAAACTCTATGCTTGATTATGACTCTAGGCTGTCTCACGAGTTCTCCTAGAAAATTACCATATCTGGAGGTGGTCTTGGTCACATTTTTCTTACTGTGCAAGCTTTACTAGAAGCAGTTCTGGGTTGTGATTTATAAAGCAGGTCCATTCTGTTTTTTATAATCCAGAAGACTCTAATTCTTTATTCGGATCCCAGAGTCCTTAGCTCAGATCCTCTGACATGAGGAAGCTTCCTCCTGGTGGGTGACACAGTGAATGAGCAAGCACTCTGGCTACTGGAGAGGCTCTGGAATCAGAGACTATCATTTCTGACATGCATTGTTTTTTTCTGAGCATTCCTAACGATCCACTTGTCCATCCACTTGTTTAATCTTAGATCATGATCATTTTTCCACTTCAGAAATTTCCTCATAGTTGGGTTTCAAGTTGTGGTCAATTTCTATAACACCCCTCTTCTCCATTACTATTAATTATTATGTGATAATTTACTACTGATTATTTTATACTCCAGTTATCAATCAGCACTCCCCAAATAAGTCATTAAATATGTACATAAAATAATATTTTGTCCCAGTACTTTAAGAATATTGAAAATTTTAACTGATTGTTTTTTCTTCACATTATTCATAGCACTACTGAACTGAAGATAGATGATAGATGGATGATAGATGAATAGATAGATGATAGATAGGTAGGTAGGTAGATAGATACTGGCCTTATGCTACAGAATATCTCAAGCCAATGGTGGTATCTAGGAAGAGAATTTAAATAGATCATTGATGAGTTAATATCCTCATCTGTTGTTCTGTTATATAATTAATTGCTGGCTACTGTATTTAGTTAAGAGGCTTTACTTTGAATAAGGATATTAATAAATCCACCTGTTTGGATTTCACTATTGTTTTTCTCTCCAAGAAATCATGTTTTGCCAATACCTTATTATGAAACAAATTTCTAGTCAAAGAAGTTTCTCTTAATTAAAAAACTTCTTGAATAAAAAGGTAATGAAGTTACTCATTGTTCTTCTGGTTAAAAAAAAAATTAGCCAGATTTCAAATTTTGCTCCCTACAGAACGCCCTGGGCCACTTTATTCAAGGTAATGCAATGCTATTTCTGAGAGTAAATTTGGCATCTTGGTAGCTTCTTTAGTTGTTTCCCAGTCCATGAATGCATTTGGCAAGTCACATTCCATAAATCTTATCTCCCCAAGTAGGTTGTAAATTCCTGGGAGATAAGAAGACACCATATAAAAAACTAAGATAAAGTGTCATAATGATAACTGGTGTAGCAATAAGGGCACAGTAGCTACACACACACACACACACACACACACACACACTGCATTGCTAAATGCACAAATAAGGGAATTACTGTTGATGAAGAATAGAAAATATATTTTTGCTTTTTGAAAGTACACATATGAGTTACCAAAGGCAAGATATCTTATGATGGCTCTCTTTTTTTCTAAATTTGTGGACAAAATTCCTTTCAAATACCTCATCTCAGATAACCAGAGCCTAGGATAGTGAGTGCACTGCTATGGCTTCCAGACTTGTAAAAACAGTGATGCATCATTCTTAGAAGTGACTTTTCAAAGTGTTCTGATCCAGTTTCACTCTAAGGCCATGCTTGCTCTTATGTTTACTGTGGTCCATCCCTCTTATGTTTACTGTACAGCATCCACATAGATGCCCTGCAGTAACTGTTAATGCAACTGCTATTGAAATAGTAGGGTTGGCCAGGGATAGGACACATTGTCTGCATTAGAACTCATTTAAAAGTCAAGTGTTTGGATGTCAAAACTAGTACAAACCTCAGGGACCTGACACTTAAGACGCAATTCATCGGCATTATGAGGGGAAAAAAAAAGAAAGCTTCAAGCAGTGTCACAGGAAATGCTGGACAGTCCCAGAAAACATTGCATAGAAAAAATTAATAAATAGGCAAGAGTTTTTGTCATGTGCTTTACTGGATAAAGGTAATGAAATGGTAATGAAAATTATACGTTTTTTGAATAGATGTGTTAGTAGTGTCAAGGTTGAATTCAACTCATGTATTTGGCCAAAACAATCAGTTTACTGGGTGTCAGTGAACTCTGTAATTTCAGACAGGAAAGACCTATGAAGAACACCTAGTTTGGAGATTTCAAAATTATATGAACACTGAGAAACTCTTTTAAAATAACATCAAACCAAAAGTTGTATTTTCTATTTCCATTGATTTGGGAGAAAAAGAAAAGATTTAAAAATCTAGTATGATTTCTATAGTGTTATTAAATTTACACACACATTTTCAAGATATTTTCTCTACTCAGTATACACTTGAGACTTGGGGCACATATGGATTCACTGACCACTTTAAGTTATACAATTGCTATCCTTTCTCACTCATTTAGATTTCCTGACCAATAACTTGGGACCTATGATATAGAACAAGAAAAATCCAGGAAATAAGTGATTTATGTACAAACACAGATATTCTTATTGGCAAAGCCAGGACTCAGTATCCATTCTGATTTTCAAGACAGCTTCCTGAAAATTAGTGCTTGGCATCCTGCTAAGGATCATTGTTATATGGACAGAAAGCATGGATAAACCTTAGCCTGGCTGGTATTTCAAAACAAAGAAAATACTGTTACTAAAATCAAGGGCAATTTCATCTGACCCTTCACTTTCTAATTTAGGTAATGAGATTCTTCCCAGAATGGGAAGAAATGGCCTCACAAAGAAGAAGGGTAGAGCAGAGGAAAATACTTTTGGTCCTCTCTTGTCAATTACCCTTTGTTTATGTCTCCTCTGACTCATTTACTTTCACTCACCATTGGTTCCAAGAACAGTAGCTCTGAAGGTTCAGGTCTGCTTTCTAAGGATCTTTCTGAGGGTCTTACTGTTATACCATTTCCTTTGCAGCCAGTGGTTAAGTTTTTGAAGTGAGCACTGCAATTTTGTATTAAGACTTGGTATTCTGATCTCAGCAAGAAGCAGGTGATACAAGAAAAGCATTTTTCTGAGGACAGAGAGATTGATTTATGGACAAAGATTGGATCTATGATAGGTGTGGCTTAGCTAAATGAGAACTGTAAAAGATAGCTTTCCACTATTATTCAAAGGCTGAGCGAGCCAGCAGAGAGTGTAATTTTAGCTAGGTTTGAAATGAGTAAGGGGGAAATATACTGTTAAAACAAAACATCATAATCCAACTAGAGAGGAAAAATATGCACTCCACCTATAAATATTAATGGTAAATAAGCAAACAATATGTTGAGAAGGGAGAAGGTAAGTTGGAGAAACACTTCTTTTATAGGAGGGCTGTTGTTTGGGGAAAGGAGATTTTTTGGGAGAGTAGGGAGGGCAATGTAAGAAATTCACTGGGGTCCAGAATACATAGAGTACAGAAAGGTTAACTGATGGTGAAAACCTAACTATCCTCCTACATTTCTTAGACATTAGACTAAGAAACATCCCAGGCTCTCCTCTGCCTCATGGAGGAATATTTGATTCTAAATCCAACAACATATTAATAGTTATTGAATTCCTAAAAGTTTATATGAGTATTTTTTGTGAGGTATGATCAATGAAAGTATGAAACCCCCTGATTATGAAAGAAGAAATTCTACATAATATGATTAAAAATAGAGTTTTGAATATACTGATTCCTAAAGGCTTCAATTTCACTGTAATAAGATGGAATATTTCATTTAAAGTTAAATAAACTTTAGCAAAAACATAAGTTATTCATTAGTATTAGATTTATAGCACTAAAACTCAACAAAAATAAGAAGGAAAAGGAGGAATATATAAATCTTTCTCTTATTAGCTTAAAGGATCATTTTAGAAGCTAGTATAAGACTATATAAAAATTCTTCTCTATAGTCCTTCCTTCTGACTCCCATTTGCCCACCAAGAACTGATTTGCTTATTAGGTCAGGCAACGATTTGCAGAAATGTCACTTACTAGACTAAGGGTCTTTCTGCAGTGCTGTTACACTATCATGTCCTTTGCAGCCAGGGGTAAGTTTTTGAAGTGAGTCTGCAATTTTGTACCGAGAGTTGCTATTCTGAACTCAGTGAGAAAAACCATCAAACTAGAAAGCAGGTGACAGTTTTGTGACTAAGGGCAGAGATTGATTTATGGACAAAGACTGAAACAAACCACAATGGGTGTGGCTTAGCTAAATGAGAACTATAAATGACAGCTAGCTACTAATATTTAAAGGCTAAATAGCCCAGGCAGAGTGCAATTTTAGTCAGGTTGAAATAAGTAAAAGGAGGAAAAAAAGGATTGAAAAAATATCAGCATGTCTAACTAGAAGGAAATATCACTATGAATTAGTTTGCAAGGAAGAAAAGAGAGTGCTTTATTTATACATGTGTTTTTCTAAAATAACAGTTTAAGTAAGGAACTCTTACACTTTGAAATGGAACTTCAATTTTAAATAATACTACCTAGAAAGATGCTAATGAAAAATGGTATGACCCAGGATGTAAATAACTTCTGGGATGAGAAGGTGCTTCTGGGATAGCTGACCGTTAATGGTTTAGGGCTTATTACACCTTAATAAATAGAATTTTAATGCAGTTAGTTTGGAAAACACAGGAGGGTTGTTATATCACCTATAGGTAGAGGCAGTCATTCACAACCGGTGAAATTAAGAACCAAAATGAGTTTTTGAAAAATGCTGGAGGTTAAAACATATAAACAATGTCATCAATATGAAATAACTTATTCTTATGCACTAGTGTATAACCTTTATAACCTGATCTACTTCACTCCATTTCTACATCTCTTACAGTTATTTTTCATGAGGTTTAGTTCCCACCAATTGCCTATTTTCATTAATCTTTTAGACTTTAAATCTCTTGTATAAAATACCTAAGGTTTCTTGAAATTCTTGTTCTTCTGTTATTTTCTTTTTGTAAAATCTAATCTTTAGTGTTTTGTTTACTGAGGAAACTGGTGGCAAATTTCCTTAATCTTTTATGAATGAAAATATCATTATTTTGCCTGTGTATTAATACTATTTTATTTGAAATCAAAGTTTATTGAGCAGTTAATATTTTAATTTATCATTCTTTATAATGTATTTGTTACTAAAGAGAATATTGAATTTTTTTTTTGTCTTTTCTAGATGGTCATATAGTTGGAATGATATAGTAAGTAGCCTTTTCAGATTGGCATTTTGTACTTATTAACATGCATTTAATTTTCCGCCATGATTTTTCATGGCACAATAGCTCAGTTCTTTATATCAGTGAATAATATTCCATTGTATGGATGCCCCATAATTTGTTTGTTCATTCATTTATCCATCTTTTGAAGGACTTCTTGGTTGCTTTCAAGTTTCAGAAATCATGACTAAAACTCTAAAACTTTGTGCAGGTTTTTGTGTGGACATAAGTTTTCCACCCATTTGAATAAAAACCAGAGAGTTTAATTGCTGGATTTTATAGAAAAAATATGCTTAATTTTATAAAAAAAAAACAAAAAAAAAACAGTCAACTGTCTTCCAAGATGGCTGTGCTAAATGGCATTCTTGCCAGCAATGAATGAGAATGCAATTGCTGCTTCACATACTTGCAAGCCTTTGGTGTTGTCAGTGTTTAGCATTTAGTTTTGCATTTTAGTCATTTAGATAGATATGCATTGGTATTTCCTTGTTGTTTCAATTTGCGTTTCCCTGATAACATGTGATGATGAGCATCTTTTCATATGCTTGTTTGCCATATGCATATCTTCTTTGGTAAGATGTGTCTTAAGGTCTTTGGCTTAAGGTCTCTCAATTGGCTTATTTGTTTTCCTATTGTAGAGATTTAAGAGTTCCTTTTTATATTTTGGGTAACAGTCCTTTATCAGATATGTTTTTGTGAAGATTTTCTCCCAGTCTGCATGGCCAGTCTTTTTATTCTCTTAGTAGTGTATTTTACACAGCATAATTTTTAAAATTTAATGAGGTCCAACTTAATGATACTCTTCTTACATGAACTGTACTTTCGGTGTATCAGAAAAGTCATCAACAAATCCTAGATTTTCTCTGGGTTGTTTTCTAGGAGTTTCATAGCTTTTCAGTTTACAATTAGGTTTATGATTCATTTTGAGTTTTTTTTTTTTTTATGTGTATCCTGTGTCTATATTCATTTTTTTTGCATGTGGATGTCCAGTTGTTCCAGCACCATTTGTTGGAAAGATTATCCTTTTATTATTGAATAAATAGCCTTTGCTCCATTGTCAAAGATCAGCTGACTATATTTGTATGTCTATTTCTATGCTGTTTCATTCAATCAATCATTTGTCTATTCTTTTGCCAATGGCACACTATTTCATTTACTATAACTTAATGGTGGTGGTGGTTTAGTCGCTAAGTTGTGTCTGACTCTTGTGACCCCATGGATTGTAGCCCATCCCACTCCTCTGTCCATGGGATTTCCCAGGCAAGAATACTAGACTGGGTTGCCATTTCCTTAAGTTAGGTAGTGTCAGTCTTCTGATATCAATATCATGTTGATTATATATGCCTTCATTTGTAAAACTTAAAAATGACTTTATCAATATCCTCAGAGCAATTTGCTGGCATTTGGATTAGGATTGCTGAATTCATAGATCAATTGGGAGGAACTGATGTTGGCAATATTAAGTTTTATATCCATAAACATGGAATAATTTCCCACTTTTTTAGATCTTCTTTAGGTCTTTTATGAAGTTTGGTAATTTTTCTCATATAGATCTTGTAGATATTCTGTTAGATGTGTGCCTAAGTATTTTGTTTCGGTGTTAATATAAACAGTATTGTGTATTTCAATTCCAATTCTTTATCACTAAAGCAATTGATATTTGCAAATTAACCTTGTAACCTGCAACCTTGCGATAATGAGAAAAGAGGCAGGTCATGTTCAAAGGGTAAGAGGGACTCAACACTTCATTACTGCTTTGGGGATGATGGAAGGGAGACAAGAGCCAAGGAACACAGGTGGTCTCTAGGAGCTGGGAATGGCCCTCAGCATTCTACCATCACAAGGAAATGAATTCTGCCAACAACCTAAGTGAATGAGGAAATTATTTTCCCCCTCAAAGCCTTCCTGGTGGCTCATTGGTGAAGAACCCACCCGTCAATGCAGGAGGTGTGGGGTTGATCCTGGGTCAGGAAGATCCACTGGAGAAAGAAATGGCAACCCATTCCAGTATTCTTACCTGGAAAATCCCATGAGCAGAGGAGCCTGATGGGCTATAGTCTACGGGGTCACAAAGAGTTGGACACGACATAGGGACTAAACAACAAGAACAACAATAAAACCTCTATAAAGAAATATAAACCTGCCAACGCCTAGATTTTAGCTTGATGAGACTTTGTGACAGACTTATCTATAGAGCTGTGAGGTAAATTGTGTTAAGCCACTAAGTTTTTGATGACATGTTAGGATAGCATTAGAAAACTAATATAATCTATGAGGCAGTACTTTCATAGTTACAAGCAGGAGAAGATAATCTCAACTGATTTTACATAAATAAAGCTTAATAAAATGATATATGCCAATTCATAGATTCAATAGGAAGGCTGTCAAACTAATTTTAAAGCAAACATCCCAGATAAAAACCCAAAACCAGACCAAAGATCTAGTTCAATAACAAATCTGGTATTTGTGTGAACTATCAGTAAATCATTATTGTCTCTGCCTACTCATACAACTTTGCTCCAGGAACTTTGTTTTACAGCCATTGGTAAAGTGCAGCCATTGGCATTGTAGTTACAACCACCTAACATCCAAAACTTCTGCCATCACATAATCACATACAGCCTCAAAAATGGAAGCTCCATGCATAATGATTTTTGAAACAGCTTCTTCTGAACTGCAGTCTTATTGATTTACAACTATTGACAGACCATAGGTTATATGCTGGTACCCTGATCACAGGGTCTGTTTAGAATTCAGGTTTCTACCCTCACATTGGGAAAGAAAGAGTCATTAAATTAACATACCATCAAACCTATGTATGATTTCAAACCTACCTTAGCTAATGTTGATAGAAGTAGAATGAACCAAACTAGTGGATTTAGGCTAGTATGCCTGGGACAGAAAGATATGTGAAAATACAAATGAGATATGTGAATATGCAGATTTAAAAACAATAGGTGGGTTTATAAAGCAGGGTACAATACAGTGGGAGCCAGGATTAACCTGGGTAGACAGTGATCTCTGTTGCTTTGGTTATAGAACTCCATCTACTACTAATGAGGTTATAATAAAAACAAATTAAATAGTGATTATGGCCATTCAAGGCAAAATCTTACAAATTTTATTTTGAAGCAGATATTAAGGACTATGTTTCAAATACAGGATGAAAAGATAAAATAAAAAGATAATATGGATGGGAATACAATCAAGTCTAAGTATTTGCTATAGTTAGGTCTATAAAGTTGTCACATACAGTGGACCATGGCTCCTAGGGGAAATACAGGGTTAGATTCCTGCAAGGCCCAGAATTCTTGTTTTATGTGTGTTTCCTTTTGAAGAAACCTTATTTGGTATATATTGTAGATTCACTAACATTGAACTCATGGGCAACAGATCTATCACTCTTATCTGAAGGAAGTTTTGTAACATATATTTTCTTCACAAGACATATCAGTTTTCCTGCACTTAGAAACACTAGGAAGCACTTCAACACTATGCTTTGGGACCATTTTAAGCAGCAAAATTCAGTTCAGTTCAGTTCAGTCACTCAGTCGTGTCCAACTCTTTGCGACCCCATGAACTGCAGCACGCCAGGACTCCCTGTCCATCACCAACTCCAGGAGTTCACTCAAACCCATGTCCATCTAGTCAATGATGCCATCCAACAATCTCATCGTCTGTCGTCCCCTTCTCCTCCTGCCCTCAATCTTTCCCAGCATCAGTGTCTTTTCCAATGAGTCAGCTCTTCACATCAGGTGGTCAAAGTATTGGAGTTTCAGCTTCAACATCCGCCCTTCCAGTGAACACCCAGGACTGATCTCCTTTAGGATGGACTGGTGGGATCTCCTTGCAGTCCAAGGGACTCTCAAGAGTCTTCTCCAACACCACACTTCAAAAACATCAATTCTTTGGTGCTCAACTGTCTTTATAGTACAACTCTCATATCCATACATGACCACTGGAAAAACCATAGCCTTGACTAGATGGACCTTTGTTGACAAAGTAATGTCTCTGCTTTTTAATATACTGTCTAGGTTGGTCATAACTTTCCTTCCAAGGAGTAAGTGTCTTTTAATTTCATGGCTGCAATCACTATCTGCAGTGATTTTGGAGCCCAGAAAAATAAAGTCAGCCACTGTTTCCACTGTTTTCCCATCTATCTGCCATGAAGTGATGGGGCCAGATATCATGATCTTAGTTTTCTGAATGTTAAGCATTAAGCCCACTTTTTCACTCTCCTCTTTCACTTTCATCAAGAGGCTCTTTAGTTCTTCTTCCCTTTCTGCCATAAGGGTGGTGTCATATGTATATCTGAGGTTATTGATATTTCTCCCAACAATCTTTATTCCAGCTTGTGCTTCTTCCAGCCCAGTGTTTCTCATGATGTACTCTGCATATAAGTAAAATAAGCAGGGTGACAATATACAGCCTTGACGTACTCCTTTTCCTATTTGGAACCAGTCTGCTGTTCCATGACCAGTTCTAACTGTTGCTTCCTGACCTGCATACAGGTTTCTCAAAAGTCAGCAAAAGCACCAACAAAAAGCACAAAAATGTGAAGGACAAGGAACTAAAAGGACTTAAAAGTATTATAGTATTTATAAGGGCTGGAACAGAAGACAGGGTGTTGCCTTGTTTGACCTTACCTGGGAAAGTAAAAAGTTGGGTAGTTCAAGTTTTCTGCCAATCTACATGTCTAAAAATGACTGTAAAATCACCATGAATATTGATTTGGAGGCTAAACTTAAGGTGGGGTGAGTGGTCAAATCTGCTCATATGGAAACTATGGATAAGTAGGATTGACTACATATAAAACACACAGATCCCACATACTTGGATTTCTCCCACTAGCATTATTCTCTACTATGTAAATAAGTTCCCATAATCCATGTTGCTTTATCTTTCCTTCTTGTTAATGTACTCTATTGGATAAGAAACCCTAGATGTAGCATGGCAGGGAGCTCAATGTTATATATGATAAAAAAGTGGAAAAAACCTAAATATTCAACAGGAGGGATTTGGGGCAATAATTTATTAATGTTGACATCCTTTCAAGTCACTGGGCTTCCCTGGTGGCTCAGCTGGCACAGAATCTGCCTGCAATGTGGGAGACCTGTGTTCGAACCCTGGGTTGGGAAGATCCCTGAAGAGGAAAAGGCTATCCACTCCAGTATCCTGGCCTGGAAAATTCCATGGACTATACAGTCCATGGGGTCACAAAGAGTCAGATATGACTAAGCAACTTTCACTTTCAGTCATTACATATTATGATAAGTGTTTGTTAAATATTACTGATGTCGAAATACTTCTATGTATTTCAAATGATAATCCAATCTAGAATGAAGAATAGTATGCTTCATTTTATTAATAATGGCATGTTAATTTACATGAAATATATTTTTCTACAAATAGAACTGGTAGATTTTCACCAAAATTTCTCTCATTGTCATTTCTAGGTGGTAAAATTTGAGGTGTTTTAATTTCTATTTGGTTATCTTTATCTTCTAGTCTTATACAATGACCACATTTTATTTATGCATTTCAAAATACATATGAATTAGAAAAAAGTTTACAGAATTAGGATTAATTCAATGAATTATCAGTCATTACTCAGCATTGTCCATATATGCCATATTTCCTTTCCTCTCCTTCCCAGTTTTTATTTATTTTCTGGACATTTTTGGCTGGTCCTTCTAGTCACACTGAAGTGCTGTCAGTCAAACATATGAGGAAGCTGAAATAAATTCACATTATAGATTGTATGACCGTGGATAAAAACTAAAATTTGAAGGCTTTTACTATAGATCAAGTACAAAACTAAGAACAGTATACAAATGATCTTATTTGAGCCTCAAAGAAATCCTGTGAAATGGGTAAATATCATTCTCATTGCTTATAGATATGAAATACTGAAATACAGTTAATTTAATTTGTCTGACCATACACAGCTAGTGAGGGGTGGAAGTAAGGTGTGTAGTCAAGGAGTCTCATTTCACAGCCCATGCACAAACCACTATGCTGTTTAGCTGCCCCCAACAAGACTTTCTGTTCTCTGCTTCACTGTCATAGTTAGAAACACCCATAAATTTACAGAATATAATTTTGAAATAGACATTTTTTTTTCCATCCTGGTAAAAACTACTTGAAGAGGGGGGTTAAGTTTGGGGGTGGGTGGATAAGTTGAACAAGAAGGGAAGGGAGTGAAATTCTCATGGAAATCTTGAAACAATCAAGCCATTTTACTTGTTTAAGTCTTCTTTCCATCAAGCAAATCAGAGAAACATGTCAATGGGCATTTTAGATTTTCTGCTCATAAACTCATTTGATTAATGATGTCAGCCGAGGAGCATCAATTACAAAAAGCACATTCTGCTCTAGGAAATTCCACGACTCAGTTACAGAGGATATTTATGGGAGAACACAAGAGATTTATACTGTTTATGTAAAGCACTATATGTCCTGGATGATAGTTTGTTTATCTTGTACTTCAGAACATGGATTCCAAAAATATATATGCTGTGAAAGGCATCATAAGAGAAAGAGGCCCACAATGTGATAAATGCCAGCCTGCTTCAAGAATAAACTACTATCAAGTAAACTGATCTCTTTAAAAATTTATGAAGGCAGAATATCTACTCACAACCACTTATCACTGGCTAAAAAGAAAAAAAAAGAGGACATCTACAATAGTGTATGTGCTTGCCAACTTTATTTTCTAGGTTTCACATAGGAACACATAATTTGTAAACTGCATGTTTAATCTTCCAGTGAATTCTAAGTGAATCAAGAGTGAGGAAGAATGCTGTCCACTAGCCCCTCCCATGAATATTTATTCTCTGATTCTCAGAACACATTACAGTGAGTGGGAAAAAGTTAGCAGCTACCAAAACCAAACCAAACAAAAACAAAACTATAACCCATGACATATTAATAGTACCAATTACCATTATCATCATTTATTTAATGCTTACCATGTGCCAGGCTTGTATAATAGCAAAATATCATTAATTCCCAAACATCTCTAGCAAATAGCTAGCTTTATTGCACATTGACATTTTAAGAAACAGAATCTAGGTGACTAAGTTGGGTGACATGCTTAATAAAACTACATTAAGATTTAAATACATGTATTATTTATGATATGTTGCAATGCAAGGCTCCCTAACGTCTACTTCAGAGTTTGAGTATAACATGACTGAAATTCAGCCACACCAAAATCCTACAACAAATCTCCTATATCAAAACCTAAGTTTTTGAAAGTTCAGTTTGCCATATACTTCAACTTCCATATGCTAAAAGGAACAGAAATTAATGCTCATGTAAAGGAGATGGCAGCAGTAGAAATGTTAAAGACCAGGACAAAGGCTAAGAAGAAAATGTGAAAAAGAAAGCACGACTTTTAAACCAGCAGAAGGAAAGCCAAACCACTGGAAAGCAGGAAAAGAGAAATAAAAGTGGGAAAACAAAATACTTTAAATATAAGATATAAATAAGATGGCAGAAGTTATTCTCTAATACAACCAGAGATTTAAAATATATTTAAATAGCATAAAGATTAAAGAGGCTTTCAGATGGGGTCAAAATATAAATAAAAATCTAGGCATATGTGGTCCACAATGGAGACAGACTGAAAATTAAAATATGAGAGAATATATATCAGGCAAATGAAAAGGCTAAGGTATAAATTTTAATATATATCATTTTTAACATAAATAACCTCTCCAGGTTTTTGAAAGGAAGAAAGTTTAATATTGGGAATTCTTGAGAAAATGTTGAAAGAGTTAGAGAAATAAAAAGTGAAAGGTGGTATATATATATATATATATATATATATATATATATATACACACACACACACACACACATATATTTATCACCTGTAAAAACATGTGTGTGAATATATATGTATGTGTGTATATACATGTATGTATATATATATATTTGGTAGGTACCTCAGTAATTTCCAAGGTAGGACCCAATGTTCATTTATTTGCTTTTTTTTTAATTTTAATAGAACGCTAATTACTTTACAATATTGTAGTGGTTTTGCCATATATTGATATGAATCAGCCATGGGTGTACATGTGTTCCCCATCCTGACCCTCCCTTCCACCTCCCTCCCCATCCCACCCCTCAGGGTCATCCCAGTGCACCAGCCCTGAGCACCATTTCTCATGCAGTGAACCTGGACTGGTGGACTGTTTCACATATGATAATATACATGTTTCAGTGCTATTCTCTCAAATCATCCCACCCTCACCTTCTCCCACAGAATCCAAAAGACTGTTCTATACATCTGTGTCTCTTTTGCTGCCTCGCATATAGGGTCATCATACCATCTTTCTAAGTTCTATATATATGCATTAGTATACTGTGTTGGTGTTTTTCTTTCTTACTTACTTCACTCTGTATAATAGGCTCCACCTGATTACAACTGATTCAAATGTATTCCTTTTAATGTCTGAGTAATATTCCGTTGTGTATATGTACCACAGCTTTCTTATCCATTCATCTGCCAATGGGCATCTAGGTTGCTTCCATGTCCTGGCTATTATAAACAGTGCTGTGATGAACATTGGAGTACACGTGTCTCTTTCAATTCTGGTTTTCTCAACGTGTATGTCCAGCAGTGGAATTGCTGGGTCATATGGCAGTTCTATTTCCAGTTTTTTAAGGAATCTCCTCACTGTTCTCCATAGTGGCTGTACTAGTTTGCATTCCCACCAACAATGTAAGAGGGTTCCCTTTTCTCCACACCCTCTCCAGCATTTACTGTTTGTAGACTTTGGATAGCAGCCATTCTGACCGGTGTGAGGTGGTACCTCATTGTGGTTTTGATTTGCGTTTATCTGATAATGAGTGGTGTTGAGCATCTTTTTATGTGTTTGTTAGCCATCTGTATGTCTTCTTTGAAGAAATGTCTGTTTAGTTCTTTGGCCCATTTTTTTATTGGATCATTTATTTTTCTGGAATTGAGCTGCAGGAGCTGCTTATATATTTTTGAGATTAATTCTTTGTCAGTTGCTTCATTTGCTATTATTTTCTCCCATTCTGAAGGCTGTCTTTTCACCTTGCTTATAGTTTCCTTTGTTGTGCAAAAGCTTTTAAGTTTAATTAGGTCCCATTTGTTTATTTTTGCTTTTATTTCCATTACTTGGGGTGGTGGGTCATAGAGGACCCTGCTGTGATTTATGTCAGAGTGTTTTGCCCATGTTTTCCTCTAGGAGTTTTATAGTTTCTGGTCTTATGTTTAGATCTTTAATCCATTTTGAGTTTATTTTTGTGTATGGTGTTAGAAAATGTTCTAGTTTCATTCTTTTACAAGTGGTTGACCATTTTTCTCAGCACCACGTGTTAAAGAGATTCTTTTCTCCATTGTATATTCTTGCCTCCTTTGTCAAAGATAAGGTGTCCATAGGTGTGTGGATTTACCTCTGGGCTTTCTATTTTGTTCCATTGATCTCTATTTCTGTCTTTGTGCCAGTATCATACTGTCTTGATGACTGTAGCTTTGTAGTATAGCCTGAAGTCAGGCAGGTTGATTCCTCCAGTCTATTCTTCTTTCTCAAGATTGCTTTGGCTATTCGAGGTTTTTTGTATTTCCATACAAACTGTGAAATTATTTGTTCTAGTTCTGTGAAAAATACCATTGGTAGCTTGATAGGGATTGCATTGAATCTATAGATTGCTTTGGGTGGTATACTAATTTTCACTATATCGATTCTGCCAATCCATGAACATGATATATTTCTCCATTTATTTGTGTCATCTTTGATTTCTTTCATCAGTGTTTTATAGTTTTCTATATATAGGTCTTTTGTTTCTTTAGGTAGATTTATACCTAAGTATTTTATTCTTTTCGTTGCAATGGTGAATGGAATTGTTTTCTTAATTTTTCTTTCTGTTTTCTCATTGTCAGTGTATAGGAATACAAGGGATTTCTGTGTGTTAATTTTATATCCTGAAACTTTACTATGTTCATTGATTAGCTCTAGTAATGATCCTCTACATAGAAATCCCTAAAGACTCCACCAGAAAATTACTAGAGTTAATCAATGAATATTTATTTGCTTTCTCAGTTTGTCCTTTTGCCCTATGTATGCAGTGTAATTTACATGCAAAACTGCAAGAGAACAGAATGGGGTAAAAATGTTCATGGGAAATATTTTATCTACAATCCTACACCTGCACTGAGACATATAAAGTTTCTTGTCAACCTGTTTTGCTATTGGGCCAATTTATTTCTGGCTCAACTTTTCACCAACTTCTAAAAAATTATCATTTATTACATTTTAGATGGGAAAGCATTTGGCAGAAAAAGTGACATAGGAAAACT
Source organism: Cervus canadensis (assembly GCF_019320065.1). Lineage (NCBI taxonomy): Eukaryota > Metazoa > Chordata > Mammalia > Artiodactyla > Cervidae > Cervus > Cervus canadensis. Next base: position 35,754,322 of record NC_057387.1, on the reverse strand, counting down.
GCAAATGAGTGAGGAGCTAATTGATGTATTAAGGAGTCAAAAAAAAAAAAAAAGACATGCTAGTTGCTCAGTCATGTCCAACTCTTTGCAACCCCATGAACTGTAGCCCAGCAGGCTCCTCTGTCCATGGAATTCTCCAGGCAAGAATACTGGAGTAGATAGCCATTCTCTTTTCCAGGGGATCTTCCTGACCCAGGGATCAAACTCAGGTCTCCTGCATTGCAGGCAAATTCTTTAATGTCTGAGCCACCAGGGAAGTCCAGCCATAGAGTACTAGGATCAAGAGCCAGGATACAGAAGTAAGTTTCTTAAGGTACACACGACACTCTGAATGAAGCAAAGAAAGGGGAATAATGAACACAGAACAATTGTTCTGGATTGACAACAGACTGTAAAAGTTCATGGAGTCTGAGTGCTTCTCACTTTTAAAAGATGGAAACTAATCTTCCATAAACAGGAAAAAATATGGCTTTGGGCTGTAGTTCTCCATCTTGATTGTACATTAGAGTCATTTGGAGAGTTTTAGAAACCACTAATGACTGCTTTCCATTCTCAGATTTACAAATTTAATTGATCTGTATTGTATTCAAACATCACAATTTTTTAAAACCTCCCAGGTGACTGTGAGGTGCAGCCAAGGTTGAAAAGCACTGACAAAATGTTTGAAAATAGATTTGCATGTCAAGAGTTAGGAGGCCACTCACGGTAGGTGTAAGGACAGCTGAACACACTGAAGATCTAAGATCAGATGTAGGTCAATTTGAAGTATTCCTAAGCACCATAATTGTTTAACACTTTAAACAATGTTGGTGCATATTGTCACACAAATAAGAAATAAAGCTATGGTTAATATATTTGTTACTATATTTGTTGGAATCTGAAAATAAATTACAATCTACTGTTTCAAATATTCCTATGTTGAAGGTAAAAGTGGCTACCTGAATTGTCCAATTATTTGTCTTTGATAAATCTATTTTTTCCTAGTCTGTGTCTCTTCTACAACAGTCTTCATGTTACCTAGAATCTTTAGCCATGCGTTAGACACTTCAAAATAAAACTAATATACGTGACTGAATTCAACTTAACGCTAACAGTTGAGATCTGAAGAACAGCTTATTTCACATTTGACAGTTCCGATTTACTAATGAAATACTATTTTCCCCCTATTTTGAACACAAAAATGAAAATGAGGTTTTAATTACTAGGCTGTTGACCTGATGGCATTTGTGTGTGTGTGTGTGTGTGTATGTTTCCATAAAAAGCCAAAAACAAATACTTTGATGTGTTATAAATAAATGTGCTAGAAATTGCTGTATCTTTAATCACTGTTCTCATAGAACCTTTAATTGAATGGTAATAGGCTCCATCACACAATTGAATCCTGCATATTTCCTAAATAGCTGTGTTTCTCAAATTTAAATATTTATCAAGGGGAAACATCTATTGATAAACTCCTCAGTGATAAATTATTTTATTATAAAATTTTAAGTATAAACAAAAAGTGTACATTTAAATATAAATATAAAATTAGATTAAAACTTTATGATAGGGTTTCCCTAGTGGTTCAATGGTAAAAAATCTGCCTACAATGCAGGACACATAGGAAATGTGGATTCAGTCCCTGGGTTGAGAAGATCCCCTGCAAGTAGGCTTAGAAACCCACTCTGGTATTCTTGCCCAAATAATCCCATGTACAGAGGAGCCTGGTGGGCTACAGTCCATAGGGTTGCAAAGAGTAGGACACAACTGGAGCAGCTTAGCATGCATGCACGCACCTTATCATAATCACACTTTTATAATTTTAAAATCAAAATATTTTAACAAGTTAAATACATTCAAGCCAAATAATGAAACCTCAGAGTAATAAGATTAGATGACCATAACATTATGGGTGATATTTTACTAATAGCAAATGTCGTTTTCAACAAAAGTATTAATGCTTTCAAGAGAAGAGTCAATCACTTCCTTTTTGCATTTCTTATTAACTTTTTAAGCATCGTTTCTAGCACCAAATCTAATGTCTAGAACCATTGCAAAATCCTTTGTGTAGGCATCATTTACACATAAAATCATCTGTGTTCTTTTCCTAATAGCTGACAATAACCAAGCAACAATCGAGCTGGGAACAAATGCAGTAGTAAACACAGATTAGATGGGCCTTAAAAGCATACATATTGTAGTTCTCTGTAGCTATTCGGATATGAAAAGATATAAAAACATGATTTTTATTAGGTTTAATTGAAAATTATTTTTAGGTAGCACTCAAAGAATTCTGAGATGCACTCTTTGATACTATTTTAGAAATAATGATATAATTAGCCACAAAGAAGGTGTACTAAATTGAGTTATTTGTTGTTTAATCGCTAAGCCATGCCCAACTTTTTGCAACCCCATGGACTGTAGCATATCAGGCTTCTCTGTCCATGGAATTCTCCAGGCAAAAATTTGGGAATGGGTTGCCATTTCCTCCTCCAGGGGAGCTTCCCCACCCAGATTCTGCATTGGCAGGCAGATTCTTTACTGCTGAGCCTCCCGGGAATGCTCTGTACAAATCATGAAACTCAAAAACATAGTATTTTTTTGTGCACAGGTTACCTATATAAACCTTAAATAGTTGACTGTTTATATATCTCAGTTTCTTCTATTACAAAATAAAGACAATACTGTTATCAATCCTTGCTTCCTGCTGTTAAGGGTCAATAGATGTGTCATAAACACACATTGTGTTCTAACATACTTTTTTATTACAAGAGTAGACCTGAGTTTTGATCTCATGAAGACCTTCCCCATTTTTAACTTTAGAAAAGTTGGAAAATATATTTCTAAATGTAGTAGGTGTCAGAAAATTCACACAATTTTTAGACAAAAAAGAAAGTGTAGAAGAGCATCGTAGAATGAACATATAATTACACAGTAGCTAAATGAAACATAAAGTGCAGTAACTAAAAATAAATTTAATAATAAAAGACCATTATGAATTGTTTTATTCTTAATTTTGCTGTAGTTTAATGTTAAAGTCTCTAACCATGGGAGATAGTTATATTAGTTACTTATTTCTACCCTATTTTATTTTTTTACATGTATTGCAGATCTCATCTCTTAGCAGGAAAACCATTTACCTATTTCAATCAAAAACATCTTATGCATCCAAAATTAAATATTCATTTAAATACAATTGAAAAGACATAAAACATTTAAAACTTGAAAGAAATCACATAACTATTTTGTACTAGGCATAAATGGGTTTCCACCAATGTTTGACAACGGATACTACCCACACTATAGTGTAACTATTTGCCTACCTGAGTAAATGATAATCTATGCAATATCATATAGATACATCTTTTTTAAAAAGAAATCTTGAAAATTCATTCTCCATTTTTTCCACATTATCTTTTTTTTTTTTTTTTGTCACCCTGCTATTCTTTGTTTCAAGTACCTTGATTTTTCAAGAATTCAAACCTCCCATATCAACACCTATGTTCCTGGATGTATTTGTATTTAGTTTCAAAATAATCCACTTGGATCCCACTACTTTCTCATCTTAATTGGCAGATTTTCAGGACATGATATTAATTATTTTTCCTTTCATTTTTTGCACCACAATGTAGATGAGTTCCACTGAAACCCATTTCCATGAATTGTTGCCAGTTACCTATCCTTGGTCAGACAGGGGAGAAAAACCAAAGATCAGTGTCACACAGAAAATAACTGAAAAGTACAAATAGAAGATATGTTTCTAGTTACTCCTTTTAAAAGAGAAATTCTCGGAGATTGGGGAGGGTGTCAGTGGTTGATAGAGCAAAGAGGCTTAAGAGCACCGCTATGGAATTAGGTGGGCTTCCCAGGTGACTCAGTGGTAAAATAGTCCATTTGCAAATGCGAGGAGATATGAGTTTGATACCTGGGTTGGGAGGATCCACTGGGGTAGGAAATGGCAACCCACCTTAGTATTCTTGTCTGGAAAATTCCAGAGAGTAACCTGGTGAGCTACAGTCCATGGGGCTGCAAAGAGTCAGAAACAACTGAGCACGCAGGCACATGGAGTTAGATAATCCTGGATTTGAACTCATAATGCCACTTCTAGTTGTACTTCATTGAAAATATTATTGATTTTTTGTAAGCTTCATTTTCTTATTTATAATATAGAACTGTAATAGTGCTAACTCCCTTAGTTAATGTAAGAATTAAATGAAATAGCACATGAAAACACTGAGTAAGCATTCAAACATATTCAATCATAATTTTTATGATTTCCTACACTTGCATGTCAAAAAATTTCTTATAAAGATATAGATGCATACCCTTTTCTCTTTTTCTCTCCTTCCCTCTCTCTTTCACTCTCATTAATTCAACCAAACAAATATTATTAACAGTTACCTACCAAAAAGGGGATTGCCTTTCTTAAGGATTGGAATGAAAACTGACCTTTCTCAGTCCTGTGGCCACTGCTGAGTTTTCCAAATTTGCCGGCATATTGAGTGCAGCACTTTCACAGCATCATCTTTCAGGATTTGAAATAGCTCACTGGAATTCCATCACATCCACTAGCTTTGTTTGTAGTGATGCTTTCTAAGGCCCACTTGACTTCACATTCCAGGATGTCTGGCTCTAGTGAGTGATCACACCATTGTGATTATCTGGTTCGTGAAGATCTTTTTTGTACACTTCTTCTGTGTATTCTTGCCACCTCTTCTTAATATCTTCTGCTTCTGTTAGGTCCATATGATTTCTGTCCTTTATTGAGCCCATTTTTGAATGAAATATTCCCTTGGTATCACTAAGAAAGGCAATCCCAAAGAATGCTCAAACTACTGCACAATTGCACTCATCTCACACGCTAGTAAAGTAGTGCTCAAAATTCTCCAAGCCAGGCTTCAGCAATACATGAACTGAGAACTTCCAGATGTTCAAGCTGGTTTTAGAAAAGGCAGAGAAACCAGAGATCAAATTGCCAATATCTGCTGGATCATGAAAAAGCAAGAGAGTTCCAGAAAAACATCTATTTCTGCTTTATTGACTATGCCAAAGCCTTCGACTGTGTGGATCATAACAAACTGTGGAAAATTCTGAAAGAGATGGGGATACCAGACCACCTGACCTGCCTCTTGAGAAACCTGTATGCAGGTCAGGAAGCAACAGTTAGAACTGGACATGGAACAACAGACTGGTTCCAAATAGGAGAAGGAGTACGTCAAGGCTGTATATTGTCACCCTGCTTTTTTTACTTATATGCAGAGTACATCATGAGAAACACTGGGCTGGAAGAAGCACAAGCAGGAATAAAGATTGTTGGGAGAAATATCAATAACCTCAGGTATGCAGATGACACTACCCTTAAGGCAGAAAGTGAAGAGGAACTAAAAAGCCTCTTGATGAAACTGAAAGAAGACAGTGAAAAGGTGGGCTTAAAGCTTAACATTCAGAAAACTAAGATCATGGCATCTGGTCCCATCACTTCATGGGAAATAAATGGGGAGACAGTGGAAAAATCGTCAGGCTTTATTTTTGGGGTTCCAAAATCACTGCAGATGGTGATTGCAGCCATGAAATTAAAAGATGCTTACTCCTTGGAAGGACAGTTATGACCAACCTAGATAGCATATTAAAAAGCAGAGACATTACTTTGCCAACAGAGGTCCATCTAGTCAAGGCTATGGTTTTTCCAGTGGTCATGTATGGATGTGAGAGTTGGACTGTGAAGAAAGCTGAGCACCGAAAAATTGATGCTTTTGAACTGTGGTGTTAGAGAAGACTCTTGAGAGTCCCTTGGACTGCAAGGAGTTTCAACCGGTCCATCCTAAAGGAGATCAGTCCTGGGTGTTCATTGGAAGGACTGATGCTGAAGCTGAAACTCCAATACTTTGGCCACCTGATGTGAAGAACTGCCTCATTTGAAAAGACCCTGATGCTGGGAAATAGACAAATCCACAATTATGGTTAAGAGATTTCATCACCTCTCTGTTAGTAATTGATAGGTCAAGTAGACAGAAAATCAGTATGCAAATAGATGACTTGAATAGCACTATCAGGCAACTTGATCTAATTGATAATTACAGAATAGTTCATTAATAAAAGTATTAGCAGAATTTGCATTCTTCTCAAAAACATGGAACAATTACCAATAATGACATCTGAGCATAATACATACTTTAATAAGTTTAAAGGGATAGAAATTATGAAAAGTTGTACTCAGATTATTATGATCCATATTAAGGGGCTGAAAAAGGTAAACAAATGATCACATTGTAAGATGCAGAGAAAGCATTAAGCATTTATTATTGATAAAATCTGACCAAAATACTATGCATAGAAGCAAATTCTCTTAAACTAATAAAGAGTATATACAGAAATATCTACAGTTAATACCACACTTAATAAGGATAGACTGAATATATTCATATCAAGTTCAAAAATTAAGCAACATGGGAATTCCCTGGCTGTCCTGTGGTTAGGACTTGACGCTTTCACTGCTGTGGATCCAGATTTGATGCCTGGTAAGGAAACTAAGATCCCACAAGCCACAGAGCACAGCCAAATATGAAAAAGATAAGCAGTAAGTTCTCTCTTACCACTTCTATTCAACTTCAACTGGAAGTTGTATGTAATAAAATAAGACAAGAAAAAAATAAGGCATATAAATTCAAAGAAAGAGCTAGGTAAAGTTATGAGTCTATACCTCAATAAAAGTTTTAATTTTTAAATAGAAGATAGATGATGAGCATATGAAAATATGCCCAATATCATTCGTCATTAGATAAATCTAGATTAAAATAAAAATATAATAGTATACATCCACCAGAATAACTGGAATTCAAAAATTTGAAAATACCAATTGCTGACAAGGATTTGGAGAAATTGGAATACTCATTCATTGCTGTTGGGAATGCAAAATGGTATACCCACTTTGGAAGACAGTTTGGTAGATTTTTTTGAAACCTAACAAAATCTTACAATAAAATCCATCAATCATAATAGCTATTCATACAATGTATTTGAAAAGTCATATCCACATGAAAAACTTCCAACAAATATTTATAGCAGCTTTACTCATAATTAAGGGCTTCCCTGGTGACTAAGATGGTAAAGAGTCTGCCTACAGTGCAGGAGACCTGGGTTCGATCCCTGGATTGGGAAGATCCCCCAGAGAAGGGAATGGCTACCCACTCCAGTATTCTTGCCTGCAGAATTCCATGGACAGAGGAGCCTGGCGGGCTACAGTCCATGGTGTCACAAAGAGGCAGACATAACTTGAGCAACTAATGCACATCCACATTACTCATAATTGCGCCCCCCTCCAAAGGAGCAACCAAGATATCTTTATCAGGTGAATGGACAAAAAACTGTGATACAAACACATAATTGAATATTGCTTAGTGAGAAAAAGGAATGAACTATCAATCCAAATAATGGCATGGATGAATATTGCTAAATGAAAGAAACTAGTGTAAAAATGTTAATACTACAGTATTCAATTTATATGCTATTCTGGAAAAGGTAAAACTATGTAGAAGGAAAAATGATCAGTAAGTTCTGGGAGTTTGCAGGAGATGTAGTTTTGAAGGGTTGAAACACTGTCTTTTGGATTGATTTTTTTTTAAGGACTGTGAAACAATTCTGCATGATTCTATGATAGTATACATATGCTGTACATTTGTTAAGCCCCATAAGACTTTAAAACACAAAGATCTTAATGTATGCAAATTAAACCGATACCTGCAAATTAAAAATAAATTAGAACATCAGAAGATCTCATGAAGAAATGCAGACTGTGACAAAATAACCTGTTGCAATTGTATGACATCACCTCATTGATGAAGTAGGGGGAAATAAAGGCTAACTTAAGTAAGTGGAAGTTCATGGAGTCTATAGAACACTGAAGACAACAGGAACTGTGCGCATGCAGTGTCATCCAGTTGTAAGTTACTTCTTACGCTGTACGAGTTAACAAGTCTGGAACCACTGTAGTTGTATTCTGGGATAAAATAAATCAGTAAATAACTGCAGGTGGTAGGAAGCAGATTTCTCACTGCTATAGTGGTATGTGTAATATAAGTGAGGGGTGAATGCTAGGGTGAGCCATGTCATACTGGATTAGAGCTGGTGATATTACTCTGAACTTATGTTTAGTGTAATATATATATACAGATGGATAAATATAGAAATAGTTATATATATATATGTAATATAATTCCACATGTAATTCCAAAATCTGTGGCTAAGAGACCCTGGAAGCAACAACACCCAAGTAGCAATGAGCATACCCAATGCCCAGATCTTGGTTTCTAATACCATTCTCCAATAAAATAAACTAGAGCTCCTTGGAGAAATGACTGAGTCTAATACTGGAACAGGAAATATACAAGATGATCCTGGATATAATGTCAAAAATAAGAAAGTGTTCAAAAACAGGAACAAGCTATTGAAGTATGTCAAAGCGATGAAGAAGCTGACTGAACAAACTCCAGTGGTCAAAGCTGAGATAAATAGTATAGCATCATATTGGGGTGTGTGTGGGGTGTGCGTGTGTGTGGGCTTGCATGCTGAGTGACATCTGACTCTTTACAGCTCCATGGACTGTAGCTCACCAATCTCCTCTGCCCTTGGAATTTTCCAGGCAAGAATACCAGAGTGGGGTGCTATTTCCTACTCCAGGGGATCTTCCCAACCCAGGGATTGAACCCACGTCTCATGTTTCCTGCATTGTCAGCCAAATTCTTTATCCTAGTGCCACCTGGGAAGCCCTGTAGTGGATTATAACCCTAAATATAAAAGAGGTATTCTGAATTCCATGCCAACAAAATGATTGAATCTATAAATGGGAGAGTAATAGATTTCTCACTCAAAATAATCCCAAATAATTTATGTTAGCATTGTCTTGCCAGGAGATGGAATGTAACTCTTCACCCCTACATATGAGCTGTGAATATCAACCTCCTTCCTAATAATACAGTATTGAAATTTGCAGAGAACTTCACAGTGGAGATAATCTCTCAGTCCACTGATGATGTTTAGCCTCAATTATAATAACAAAAATGTTATCCTTCATATAGTATGAAAAGAACAGCACCTTCCCCCATCCCAAATCCTTAATTCATGTTTAAGTATAAGAAAATACTAGACAAATCTCAGCTAAAGGTCATTCTTCATATACCTGAATAGCATTCTTTTAAACACTCAAGGTCATCCAAAGCAAGGAGTCAGAAAAAGTGTTGTAAAGGAGAGGATACTGGAAGACATGATGATGAAATGTAATATGGTATCCTGGATGAGATCCTGAAACAGGATAAAAAAAAAAAAAAGGTAAACACTAAGAAAACCTGAATAAAGTATTAACTTAGGAAGTAATGCATTAATGTTGGTTCATTAATTATGTGATTTGTACCATACTAGTGTAAGATGTTAACATGTGAAAGATGTATGTGAACTCGATGAACTACTTCAGTAACTTTTCTGTGAATCTAAAATTAACCTAAAATAAAGGTTATATTTTCAAATAAACCAAGAGATAAATGATACCACATTTGAAACAAAGCTATCTGGTTTATGTTTGTCTCAAAAGTATAGAGACACAAATAATGCACAGCCTCTGATCCCAAATTCCCTTTCTGAAATTAACTTATAATTAGTTATCATAATTATAAAGGCATCATTTTATGATGTCTCCATTGAGATCTTTACTGGAATAAAGCCTGGGGAACAAAGAAACACTCTTTTATTTAATAATAAATACTGAGAGTTTCTGGGACTTTTCTCTCTTCAGACTAGAAGCATCATTACCACTCCAAGTTAATAATTGTTTCCCATTGTTTTTCTTTCCTTTTTCCCCCAAGAATTAATTCATGGTGCAATTAGTGTTATATTCTCTTCTTTAGGCACAATGAGGAGTCATTTCTATAACAGTGTATTAAGTATATAGTTCAATGCTCAATAAATTCTTTCTAGTATAGCTCCTAATAAATGGAAAGCAAAATTAATTTTATTAACCATCAGATATGTATTTTTTCTAAGAAATCTGGAGCAGGGAGCAAATTTGAAAGGTACACATCAATATTACAAATAGGTTGGTAGAGAACTAGTGAGCAATGCTATCAAACAGTATTTCTTATAGTATGATGATCTGTAAGTAGATGGGTGTTCAGAGTGCCTGGAATGCTGTCCTGAGTATTACTGTCACTGTTCTTAATATTGTTTTCAGGGATATCTACTTATAAAACCATTTGAAAATGATTTTAATCATAATAAATTAAAATATTTTACATTTATTATTATAAAGAGATTGCTTTCAAACACAGTCATTTTTAGAATGTCAACATGAACCAACTCTACATATAATATTCAGTTCAGTTGCTCAGTCATATCCAATACTTTGTGACCCATGGACTGAGCACACCAGGCTTCCCTGTCCATCACCAACTCCTGGAACTTGTTCAAACTCATGTCCATTGAGTCGGTGATGCCATCCAACCATCTCATCCTCTGTTGTCCCCTTCTCCTCCTGCCTTCAGTCTTTTCCACTATCAGGGTATCTTCTAAGGAGTAAGTTCTTTGCATCAGATGGCCAAAGTATTGGAGCTTCAGCTTCAGCATCTGTCCTTCCAATGAATATTCAGGGTTGATTTCCTTTGGGATTGACTGGTTTGATCTCCTTGCAATCCAAGGGACTCTCAAGAGTCTTCTCCAACACTACAGTTCAAAAGCATCAATTCTTTGGTGCTTAGCTTTCTTTATGGTCCAGTTCTCACATCCATACATAACTACTGGAAAAACCATATATTAGTAAAAGACAAAACCAAATTTAGTATAATCAAATGTCCTGATTTATTATCTGAGACTGATAAAAAGCCTTAGATTATTTTGATTATGTATAACTATTAATGAAAAATAGAACAATAAAACTCAAGACTGATATGTCCTGAAACCATAAACTGGTACTAGGTATGTGAAAAATAACTTGAATGCCAATTTTTTTGTAATAGTTGCAGGCAGAAAAGATTTTATTAAAAGTAAAATTTAAGTGAATAAAATTTCTGAACACAAATAATTATCCAGGAAAATTTTTGCTAAGGTATACTAGTATGTTATTATACTAAGATACAACAGTTGTTTTTTAAAATAATTATAAACATTTAAATAAAATTTGTGCTACAAATATATTTTTATTGAAATATAGTTGACATATTAATTTCAACTGTGTATGTAATGACCTGACATTAGTGTACATTATGAATGATCATCAATCAGTCTAATAATCATCAGTCCTCATACCAAGTTATTAAAATTTTATTGATCATATTCCTTATGCTGTAAATTACATCTCTGTGACTTACTTATTTTATAACTGGAAGTCTGTACCTCTTAATCCTCTAAACCTATTTGTCTCCACCCATCCCATCTGGCTACTAACTAGCCCTTCTCTCTATTTTCACCCATTTGGAATATATTTGAGCATCAGAATTATCTGTAGTTATTATACTTGTGGCTAAACTGGGCATGTGTTAGGCACTATACATGTATAGTGTGTGTGTTTTTGTGGTGTCACAATCTAAATTGAATTTATCTTGATCATCTTTATTTTAAATATATTTTATCTTAAATATAAAACAATGATTTTGTCCCCTTGTTTATGCAGTCTGTGATATTTAAGTGCCAGATATCACGTTAGGTACTTAGAAGATGTTAATTAATAGAACAGACAAAAATCTCTGCCCAAGTTCCCCATGAAGTTTACATTCTTGTGATATGTTGTAAGAGTAAAGAGGCAGAGGAGACACAAACAGTGCATCTAATAAATAAGTATGTTATATTGTATATTTGAAGGCAAAAAGTTTGTCAAAAACTTTCTCAAGTAAGGCAGGGTAAAGGAAATTTGGAATATAAATAAGAAGGAGAATAGGTTAAGATTTTAAACTTTTTTTTTTTCCATAGTGAGTATCACCAAGAAGCTATTTAAACAAAGATTTGAAGGAAACCAGTCAGTTAGCCGTTTGACATCAGGGGTAGGGAAGTTACAGACAGTGGGACAACCAGTGCTATGGTACGAAGTCAAGACATAGTTACGTGCTTCAGGAAGAGTAGAGAGCCAGTAGGCTGGAACCAGTAGAGAGAACAAGGTGGAATATATTAGGGTATGAGTTTGGGGTTAGCAGAGGTTATGCATGGCTTTACAGGGGATTTTCTATTTATTTTGACTTAAATGGGAAGGCACTGAAGTGTTAGGAGCACAGAAATGACATGATCTGACTAACAACTTGAAAGGGTCACTCTAGCTGATCTCTTCAAATTTAGACTATCAGTAAGCAAACGTAGCAGAAACACAGGCAAGAAGCTAAATTGCTCTAATCAAGTCAATGCTGTTTCAGAAGACAGTGGTGATGGTAAGATGTATTCAAATTCAGGATACATCCATAAGGCGGAACCAGCAGGACTTAACTGATATTTTATTAGGATAGAAACAATGGAGAAATCAGAGATGATTGAAAGATAGTGTTGCCTTAGCAACAAAAAGATGGAGCCACCATCATATTAACTGGAAAAGCTGTGGGAACTTTCAGTTTTTAGTTTGACATATAGAGTTTGTAAGTAGCCACTCCATCATAACAATGAGTGAAAAATTAAACAAACTGAAAAATCAACAACTCTTCTTGGATCTGTCAGAGATGTGAGGTCGCAGGCAAACAGCTACTCTCAAAGTTGGAGATACAAACAGACAGATTCAGAGAAGCAAAATTTACCAGAGCAGAAACACACAAGCAGAATCGTCTGTGGAAACCAGTATCAGGATTGCGGTTGTTGTTCAGCCACTTAGTCATGTCTGACTCTTTGTGACCCCATGGGCTGCAACACGCTAGGCTTCCCTGTCCTTCACCATCTCCCCAAGCTTGCTCAAACTTATGTCCATTGAGTCGGTGATAGCATTCAACCTTCTCATCCTCTGTCATCCCCTTCTCCTCCTGCCTTCAGTCTTCCCCTGGATCAGAGTCAAAAAGCCTAAACTATAACAGATACATTTTGAAATGCTTCATGTGAACGAGTCTGAGAGTTAAATAGTCCAGGGTGGTCTAGTTTCAGGGGGGTTCACATGCTTTTGTGATTTAGCTCAGGAGTTCTACCAGGTTCTCAGAGTAAATATGGTAGCGAAATCCCTTTGGTTTCCTGACAGGGGGAGAGGGAAAGTAACCATTTTGAAATGAAATGGTCCCTTGACATCTTGAGGGGATTGTTTCCATGACCACCATGGATACCAAAATCTGTGAGTGCTTAAGTCCCTGACAGACCTTACACTATTTGATATAACCTATGCACATTCTCTTGTATACTTTAAATCTTCTGTAGATTACTTACAATACCTGTGTGTGTGCGTGAGTGTATGCATGCTAATGGCTTCACTTGTGTCGGACTCTTTGTGACCCCATGGACAGTAGCCCACCAGGCTCCTTTGTCAGTGGGATTCTCCAGAGAAGAATACTGGAGTGGGTTGCCATGCCCTCCTCCAGTGGATCTTCCCAACCCACGAATCCAGACTGCTTTCTTATGTCTTCTGTATTGGCCTCCCCATGCCTCACTATTACATTACTAAAGATCTGTTTACCACAGTCCTTTTTACTGACTGCATCATACATCATGTATGGCTTTTAACAAAAGATTACAAGGCATACTAAAAGGCAAGAAAAGAGAAAACCCTAGAACAATAGACATCCTGGGGAGATAGAAGAAGTATCAGAATTGACTCAGATAGGGCTGGGATGTTGGAATTATCAGACCAAGAATTTAAAACAACTATGACTAATATGCTGAGGGCTAAAAATAAGCAACATGCAAGAACTAATTGGTTATATAAGCAAAATATGAAAATTTAATCAAAAGAAGAAATGGTAGAGATAAAAAGTACTGTAGCAGATATGAAGAATGCCTTTGATGAGCTCACTAATAGACTGGATATGGCTGAGGAAAAAAATCTCTAAGCTCAGAAATATGTCAATAAAAACATCCAAAACTGAAAAGCACAGAGACATAAAAATGGGGAAAAAAGTATAAAATATCTAATAACTATGGAATGACTACAAAAGATATAACATATGCATAATGGGAATACTAGAAGGAGAAGAAAGAAAAGAACAGAAGAAATATATGAAGCAATATGAATAAGAACTTTCCTCCAATTAATGTCAGACAGCAAACTACAGCGCTAAGAATCAGAGAACACCAAGTGGGATAAATGAAAAAAATAAATGATAACTAAGCATATCATATTAAAACTGTAAAAAATCCAAAGATAAATAAATTTTTTTAAAGAAGACTGTGTGAAAGTATTTTCCACTCAGTCATGTCTAACTCTTTGTGAACCCATGGACTCTAACCTGCCAAGTTCCTCTGTACATGGAATTCTCCAGGCAAGAATACTGGAGTGACATTATCAGAGAAATGCAAGTCAAAACCACAATGAGGTACCATCTCACACCAGTCAGAATGGCTGCTATCCGAAGTCAACAAACAATGAATGCTGGAGAGTGTGTGAATAAAAAGGAACCCTCTTACACTGTTGGTGGGAATGCAAACTAGTACAGCCACTATGGAGAACAGTGTGGAGATGCCTTAAAAAAACCAGAAGTAGAACTGCCATAAGACGCAGCAATCTCACTGCTTGGCATACACACTGAGGAACCAGAATTGAAAGAGACACGTGTACCCCAATGTTCATCAGCACTGTTTACAATAGCTAGGACATGGAAGCAACCTAGATGTCCATCAGCAGAAAACTGGATAAGAAAGCTGCGGTACATATACACAATGGAATAATACTCAACTATTAAAAAGAACACATTTGAATCAGTTCTATTGAGGTGGATAAAACTGGAGTCTATTATGCAGAGTGAAGTAAGTCAGAAAGAAAAACACCAATACAGTATACTAATGTATATATGTGGAATTTAGAAAGATGGTAAAAATAACCCTATATGCGAGACAGCAAAAGAGACACAGATGTAAACAACAGACTTTTGAACTCTGTGGGAGAAGGTGATGGTGGGATGATTTGAGAGAATAGCATTGAAACATGTATATTACCATATGTGAAATAGATGACCAGTCTAAGTTTGATGCATGAGACAATGCACTCAAAGCCAGTCCACGGGGACAACCCAGAGGGATGGGATAGGGAAGGAGGTGGGAAGGGGGTTCGGGATGGGGGACACATGTACACCTGTGGCTGATTCATGTCAGTGTATGGCAAAAACCACCACAATGATGTAAAGTAATTAGCCTCCAATTAAAATAAATAAAATTAAAAAAAAAAAAAGAATATTGGAGTGGATAGCCATTCCCTTCTCTAGGGGATCTTCCTGACCCAGGGATTGAACTCAGGTCTCCTGCATTGCAGGCAGTTTCTTTACCACGTGGGCCACCAGAGGAGCCCAGAGGGGTATACAAAATAACCTAAACTATGGAAGAGCAAATTTAAAAGTTCTATCCACCTTCCTCAGAATATTGATGGAGAGGAGAGATTTATGTGAGATCATAAGTTTAGTCTCAGACATAATGGGTTAAAGATGTCTATTCAACTCCAAATGGAGATGTTAAGCAGGCAAATAGCTATCAGTTCAGTTCAGTCTCTCAGTGATGACTGACTCTTTGCAACCCCATGAATCGCAGCATGCCAGGCCTCCCTGTCCATCACAAACTTCCGGAGTTTACTCAGACTCATGCCCATCGAGTCGGTGATGCCATCCAGCCATCTCATCCTCTGTCATCCCCTTCTCCTCCTGCCCCCAATCCCTCCCAGCATCAGGGTCTTTTCCAATGAGTCAACTCTTCGCATCAGGTGGCCAAAGTATTGGTGTTTCAGCTTCAGCATCAAATAGCTATAGAAACCTGCAACTTAGAAGAGAGGTCTGTGTTTGACCTTTACAATTAAGTGTCAGTGCCATGTAGACAGCATACTTAAGCCATCAGAGTGGATGATATGGCCAAGATAGTAAGTGTTGGTAAAGAAGAGCACCAAGGCTGATCCCTGGCACAATCAAGGATGAAAGTTCAAAGTAAAGATGAGTAGTCAAGGAGCCTGAGGAGTGATCTCTGATTTTGAAGAACAAACGAGAGACCTGCTGTTTTTAAAACCAATTAAATAAAATGTGTGAGGAAGAGGAAAATTGTTGTTAACAAGTGGCTAGTAAAACAATTAAGATAGAAACTGAGAATTGATAAGTGAATTTAGCAAGTTGAAGGTCATTGCTGATCTCATGGAGATAAGTTTTGATGGAGATGAAAGCCTAATTGGAGCAAGATTAAAAGAGAAAGAGAAGAAACATAGGAAGTAATAATTTGCTCAACAAATTTTTCTGCAGAAGGGAGCAAATACATAAGTGGTAGCTAATTGGGAAGTAGAGTCTCAAATTTATTTTTTTACTGTGGGATAATTGTTAGCCTTCCAGTGAAGAGTGAAACATTGATAAGTAGGAGATAGAGAAGAGAATTGCCACAATGATGGTCAGAGGTGATAGATACATCAAATAATTAGCATTAGTTGCTCTAACATCCATGTCCAAAAAGCTCCATGACTAACACAGTAGGATTTCATTTTGTGTTCACTCAGCAGTCTTATTCAGTGGGTTATTTTCTATGCAAAAATTTCAAGGGATGACATCTCCTTCAATACTGTGCCTCAGTCCATTCCTGAAGGACTGAGATTTCTTTTTGTTTTCCCCTTAAAAAGACAGCATGGAGATGGTATGCCTGTGTCAAAGTTACTTGCCCAAACTGACACATAGAACTTCCCATTCAATCACATTCAATTGGTGAGAACTAATAATATGGCTTTGCTTAGGAGCAAGGAAAGCTGAGAAATACAATCACAGGATAAGTAGTTTCATATGATCAAAGTTTGCTTGTAGCAATTAAACCCTTGTCCTGTGTATATGTTAGCTTTCTGTGCCACAAGAAGAAATCTAATGTAGAAGTGGAGGAGTTTCTTTAGAGAGAACAAAGTCATCTTCTCAGAATAAAGATGGAGAAGATGGCATTTGGACTTTGATAAATGGAAAGTTAGCAGACTAGAACAATATTATGTCATTGCTGGATAGCATTAAATGTCCCATTTGACGTGAATTTATAATGAAAACAATTAAAAAGTTTATTTTTTTTATCCAGCCACATTCAGCTAAATAGATGTTAGGTCAGGGAATTGATCAGTTCAGTTCAGTTGCTCAGTCGTGTCTGACTTTTTGTGACCCCATGAACTGCAGCAGACCAGGCCTCCCTGTCCATTACAAACTCCCGGAGTTTACTCAAACTCATGCCCATTGAGTCAGTGATGCCATCCAACCATCACAACTTCTGTTGTCCCCTTTTCCTCTTACATTCAATCTTTCCCAACATCAGGGTCTTTTATAATGAGTCAGTTCTTCATATCAGGTGGCCAAAGTATTGGAGTTTCAGCTTCAGCATCAGTCCTTCCAATGAATATTAAGTGCTGATTTCCTTTATGATGGACTGGTTGAATCTCCTTGCAGTCCAAGGGACTCTCAAGAGTCTTCTCCAACACCATAGTTCAAAAGCATCAATACGTCTGTGCTCAGCTTTCTTGATAGTCCAACTCTCACATCCATACATGACCACTGGAAAAAACATAGCCCTAACTAGATGGACCTTTGTTGGCAAAGTAATGTCTCTGCTTTTTAATGTGCTGTCTAGGTTGGTCATAACTTTCCTTCCAAGGAGTAAGCATCTTTTAATTTCATGGCTGCAATCACCATCTGCAGTGATTTTGGACCCCCCAAAATTAAAGTCTGACACTGTTTTCACTGTCTCCCCATCTATTTCCCATGAAGTGATGGGACCAGATGCCATGATCTTAGTGTTCTGAATGTTGAGCTTTAAGCCAACTTTTTCACTCTCCTCTTTCACTTTCATCAAGAGGCTCTTTAGTTATTCCTCACTTTCTGCCATAAGGGTGGTGTCATCTGCATATATGAGGTTATTGATAATTCTCCCAGCAATCTTGATTCCAACTTGTGCTTCATCCAGCCCAGCATTTTTCATGATGCACTGTGCGTATGAGTTAAATAAGCAGGGTGACAATATATAGCCTTGACGTACTCCTTTTCCTATTGGGAACCAGTCTGTTGTTCCATGTCCAGTTCTAACTGTTGCTTCCTGACCTGCATACAGGTTTCTCAAGAGGCAGGTCAGGTGGTCTGGTATTCCCTTCTTTTTCAGAATTTTCCACAGTTTATTGTGATCCAATCAGTCAAAGGCTTTGGTATAGTCAATAAAGCAGAAATAGATGTTTCTCTGGAACTCTCTTGCTGTTTTGATGATTCAGCAGATGTTGGCAATTTGATCTCTGGTTTCTCTGCCTTTTCTAAAACCAGCTTGAACATCTGGAAGTTCACGGTTCACATATTGCTGAAGCCCTGGCTTGGAGAATTTTGAGCAATACTTTACTAGCATGTGAGATGAGTGCAATTGTGAGGTAGTTTGAACATCCTTTGGCATTGCCTTTCTTTGGGACTGGAATGAAAACTGATGGTGAGTGGAAATTAACTAGAACTGTATGCAGGCCAGGAAGCAACAATTAGAACTGGATATGGAACAACAAACTGGTTTCCAATAGAAAAAGGAGTACATCAAGGCTGTATATTGTCACCCTGCTTATTTAATTTACATGCAGAGTACATCAAGAGAAACACTGGGCTGGAAGAAGCACAAGCTGGCTTCAAGATTGCTGGGAGAAATATCAATAACCTCATATATGCAGATGACACCACCATTATGGCAGCAAATGAAGAGGAACTAAAAGGCCTCTTGATGAAAGTGAAAGAGGAGAGTGAAAAGGTTGGTTTAAAGCTTAACATTCAGAAAACTAAGATCATGGCATCTGGTCCCATCACTTCATGGGAAATAGATGGGGAGACAGTGAAAACAGTGTCAGACTTTAATTTTATGGGTTCCAAAAATCACTGCAGATGGTGATTGCAGCCATGAAATTAAAAGACGCTTACTCCTTGGAAGGAAAGTTATGACCAACCTAGATAGCATATTAAAAAGCAGAGACATTACTTTGCCAACAAAGGTCTGTCTAGTCAAGGTATGTTTTTTCTAGTGGTCATGTATGGAGGTGAGAGTTGGACTGTGAGGAAAACTGAGCACTGAAAAATTGTTGCTTTTGAACTATGGTGTTGGAGAAGACTCTTGAGAGTCCCTTGGACTGCAAGGAGATCCAACCAGTCCATCCTAAAGGAGATCAGTCCTGGGTGTTCATTGGAAGGACTGATGCTGAAGCTGAAACGCCAATACTTTGGCCACCTAATGCGAAGAGTTGACCCATTGGAAAAGACCCTGATGCTAGGAGGCATTGGGGGCAGGAGGAGAAGGGGACGACAGAGGATGAGATGGTTGGATGGCATCATCGACCCGATGGACATGAGTTTGAGTAAACTCCGGCAGTTTGTGATGAATAGGGAGGCCTGACGTGCTACGATTCATGGGGTTGCAAAGAGTCAGACACGACTGAGTGACTGAACTGAACTGAAGCAAGTGTGATAAAACATAAGGGAAGCAAAAGGATAATGGGCATATGCAAATCATTATTTTAATGATTGAACATAAAATTTACACAAAAGAGAGAAGGTATTAAGAAGATGAGAGACAGTGAAAAGTTGATAACATCAATGAATTGTAGGGTAAAGGTTTGTAGGCAGAGTCCTATAAAGGAAACAGAGCAAAACAAGACAGGAGGCAATGCTCAGAGAGTGAGCGGTGGAAAATTGATGTTGCAGCAGGGGTACAATTATTGGTAACAATTGTATCTAGAGAGTGGGTATCGGAGATATGGTGGAGGATAAGATTACTGATAACAGATTATTTTAAGGAACTTGAGGCCGGATGGGTGAAGTGTTACCTACAAGTTAGTTGAAATCACCAAGAATTAGGATATAAATAATTAGAGAGTGACAGTGAGCTAGGAAACGACTCATTCCTAATGGTACAAAATCTAAGAGGGAAAACAAAAATTAGTAGGTTATAGAACACATATATGGCTAAACTCATCACAGTTTAGTAGCTGGTATTCAAAAGTTAATGACTTATATGAGATAATTGTATTTTTGCAAGGTAAAGTTAAAATAAAATTGCTTTAAATAAACTGTACTATTTTAAAAAATGCAAAGGTATTAGAATTTGTATAATATATGATTGCCCATATACTGAACTGAAAAAGTATCAAACGATCATCAGGAAGTCACTTACTAACTAGCCCTCCTCCCAATTTTCACCAGTAAAATAAAATTAGCCATATTTTTTTGGAGGGAAAGGCCTTTAGAGGCTGCAAGTCAATCATCAATTGAATTATGTCCAAATTGGCACAGTGGCACAGCAATTTTCTTTGCAATATTTGTTCTATTGCATGCTGACTATGCATAGCAAAGAATGATTCCTGAAAGAGGGACATATAAATTTTATTCTTTAGAATAAAAAAAAATTTGTTTTGATTTTTTTTGACAGTGGACAAAAAATATTTTGACTGACTACTCCATATGGTAGATGACAAATCAGAGCTACATCATCAAATAATTCCTAGCATACAAGTAATTTCTCCCCACTCACTCTTGACTGAGAGTTCTATTATATTCTGTACATGTCCACCTACATATATTCTTGGAAAGAAGGGAATCAGTAATGCTTTTTTATAAATAAAAAATTTAATGACATTATATATGCCAAAATCATCAAGTTATAATTGAGCAGTTCAGAAATTCAGAAGATTATAATATAGGAGACATTATATAGAAGCTTTTCTTGAACTCTACCCCAACCATTATTATCTGGCCCTAAAGATGGACAGTGGTTTGAGTTCTTTCCCCAATATTTTGCCTTTGAAATTTATATGAATAGAGTTATACAATACAAAGAAGTAGAATTCTAACATGGCTTCCAAGAGTTATTCTCCATGATGTATATGATCTCCATGTCTCCCTTTGGGTATAAGGAAGGATTTGTGAATACAGAGAGATTCCATTCCTGTGATTAGATTATGAATTAATAACTTTGAATTATCCAAATGGGGTAATCAAGTGAGTTTTTAAGAGTGGCTGGGCCTTTCCTGATGACAGAGAGTTTCAAAGCTATAGATGTTCTCCTCCTGGCCTGAAGAAATAAGCTGCCATGTTATGAGAAGGCCTTGTGGCTAGGGCCTGAGAGCATACCCTGGCCATCAGACAGCCAGAAAACATAGGCCTCAGTTCTATGACTGCAAGGAACTGCCAATTGCCTCAATGAGTTGAAAGAGGACTCTAATCTTCATATAACATTGCAATACCAGGGAATATTGATGTTATCCTGGTGAGACCATGAACATAGGACCCAGATACTCACTCATGAACTCCTGACCCATGGAAAATGTGAGATAATAAATGCATAGTGTGTTCAGCTGCTAAGTTTGTGCACATTTGTTAGCAGTGATGGAAAACTAATACATCCAAATTACCTTCTTGTGTTCTGACTTCTTTCACTTACTGTTTTATTTCTATGAGTAGCTCTTATTGTTGTGTGATGCAATAATTTATTCATTGCAAATGTCCTTTGATAGTCTACTGTAGAATATAAATATAACACAGATTCTGCATTCTATCGTTGTTTCAAGTTTTGGGTTATTACAGATACTGCTATGATGAACATTCTTATACATATTTTTTTGGTGCACATACTCTAGTGACTAGGAGTGGAATTGCAGCTGTAAGGTATGCATATGCTCAGCTCGAATAGACACTGTCAAACATTTTCCCAAAGCAGTTGTGTCGACTTAGAATGACAAAAGCAGAATGAAAGTTTCAGTTACTCCATATGCTCATCAATAATTATTGATCATGTAATTTTACTTGTTTGAGTTTTTAGTTTAGCTATCCTGGTAGGTGTGTAGAAGGATATGATGCCAACTGCTATCACCAACATTGTGAACCATCTTCTCTTTAGTCTTCTGTGTGGGTCTTTATATTGATATCCTAAGTTTCATTCAAATTATTGCTGCCGTCTTTAGTCCAGCTTGAAGGGAGGAGGGATTTGACTTGTATGATGAATGGAAAGACTATACTTTTTATGATCAGCAGCAGCTATAATTTGGAGAAGGCAATGGCAAAGAAAGGCAATGCCAAAGAATGCTCAAACTACCACACAATTGCACTCATCTCATATGCTAGTAAAGTAATGCTCAAAATTCTCCAAGCCAGGCTTCAGCAATACGTGAACCATGAACTTCCAGATGTTCAAGCTGGTTTTAGAAAAGGCAGAAGAACCAGAGATCAAATTGCCAATATCCGCTGGATCATCGAAAAAGCAAGAGAGTTCCAGAAAAACATCTATTTCTGCTTTATTGACTATACCAAAGCCTTTGACTGTGTGGATCATAACAAACTGTGGAAAATTCTGAAAGAGATGGGGATACCAGACCACCTGACCTGCCTCTTGAGAAACCTATATGCAGGTCAGGAAGCAACAGTTAGAATTGGACATGGAACAACAGACTGGTTCCAAACAGGAAAAGGAGTACTTCAAGGCTGTATGTTGTCACACTGCTTATTTAACTTGTATGCAGAGTACATCATGAGAAATGCTTGGCTGGATGAAGCACAAGCTGGAATCACGATTGCCGGGAGAATTATCAATAACCTCATATATGCAGATGACACCACCATTATGGCAGCAAATGAAGAGGAACTGAAAAGCCTCCTGATGAAAGTGAAAGAGAGAGTGAAAAGGTTGGCTTAAAGCTTAACATTCAGAAAACTAAGATCATGGCATCTGGTCCCATCACTTCATGGGAAATAGATGGGGAGACAGTGGAAACAGTGTCAGACTTTATTTTGGGGGGCTCCAAAATCATTGCAGATGGTGATTGCAGCCATGAAATTAAAAGATGCTTACTCCTTGGAAGGAAAGTTATGATCAACCTAGACAGCACATTCAAAACCAGAGACATTACTTTGCCAACAAAGGTCTGTCTAGTCAAGGTTATGGTTTTTCCAGTGGTCATGTATGGATGTGAGAGTTGGACTATAAAGAAAGCTGACTGCTGAAAAATTGATGCTTTTGAACTGTGGTGTTGGAGAAGACTCTTGAGAATCCCTTGGACTGAAAGGAGATCCAACCAGTCCATCCTAAAGGAGATCAGTCCTGGGTGTTCATTGGAAGGACTGATGCTGAAGCTGAAACTCCAATACTTTGGCCACCTGATGGGAAGAGTTGACTCATTGGAAAAGACCCTGATGTGGGAGGCATTGGGGGCAGGAGGAGAAGGGGACAACAGAGGATGAGATGGCTGGATGGCATCACTGACTCAATGGACATGGGTTTGAGTAAACTCCGGGAGTTTGTAATGGACAGGGATGCCTGGCGTGCTGCAATTCATGGAGTCACAAAGAGTCAGACAGGACTGAGCGACTGAACTGGACTGGACTGAACTGAATGGCAACCCCCTCCAGTACTGTTGCCTGGAAAATCCCATGGACGGAGGAGCCTGGTGGGCTGCAGTCTATGGGGTCGCGAAGAGTGGGACAGACTAAGCGACTTCACTTTCACTTTCATGCATTGGAAAAGGAAATGGCAACCCACTCCAGTGTTCTTGCCTGGAGAATCCCAGGGCCGTGGGAGCCTGGTGGGCTGCCGTCTATGAGGTCGCACAGAGTCGGACACAACTGAAGAGACTTAGCAGCAGCAGCTATAATTACAATAACAGCAACAAGATGGTTATTTAATTGATTATATTATATTGTTTTACCCCCAACCACTTCTCCAGAGGCACTCCTGAGTTCTGTGGGTCACCCTTAGTTCCAGCTCCTACACAGAATGTAAGCACAGCTGTCATGCAGAGATATTACCAACAATTTTCGCTTGTCTTAATATCAGCTTGTCAGAATTCCAGCAGTAAATGAAACAGAATGTTTGTCACTATATCTTTTGAACATTTTCTCCTTTTGCGACAACTAATTCCAATTAGAAAAAATTCAAAATGCAGCAAAGTCTGAAATGATGCAGTATTCTAATTCTCAATAAATTGATAATGGAAGCACAAAAAAAGTATGCATAGAATCATGTGACTTCTCATAAGCATGACATACCTAATTCAAAATATTTTTTTCATAGATTGCTCTTATTTACTTCATAATAAAAAGGGCATATCTAACATAAACCATGAGATAGAAATACAAACATCACCTAATCGCCCTGATGTGCCCACTGTGGAGCATGTCAGTCTACCTGTATGCCTTGTTTTATGTAGACTCAATGATTAATAAATTCTACTATTTAAAAAATGATCTACACTTTGATGCCTTACATGGTAAATTGTCCACCGTTTTACAAATTATTCTATTTATACGATACTACTTAACACAATTTTCAGGTATACACATAAAGAGACATGCACTTGTCAGGTACGTTTAGAAACAAATCAGAGAACCTTATTTCCTTGAAGCATTTCAAGCTTACAAAAAAGTATAGAAATAGCATAATCAACACCATATATTCATTCAACATTTATAAATCTTAACATTTTGATATATTTGATTCAGAAATGTTTACCCAATAAACAAATATTACAGATGTTTATATCCTCTGCCCCAACCCAAGAAGGAACCTCCAGCCTGAATTGGTTGTACCTCATCCCTGTGCATTTTTAAAAATCCTAGATGCAACTTCAAAGTAATCTAGATCATTACAATTGATTCAGACAATTAAAAAAAAAAGGTTAATGGGAACTATAAAGATGGAAATGAAATCACCTCCAAATATCCCTTAGAGTTGATAAGTTATCTATTTGGAAATAGGGGGCATAATAAAGGGGTATAATCAAGAGAAAGAACACCAGGATCTTGAACCAACTTTACGTAAACCAACTAGTTACAAACACGCTGTTGTTGTTCAGTCGCTAAGTCATGTCTGACTCTGTGACCCCATGGACTGTAGCCTGCCAGGCCCCTCTGTCCTCCACTGTCTTCAGGAGTTTGCTCAAATTCATATCCCCTGAGAATGCAGATGGTCAGCCTGCAGGTGGAGGAACCCTCCAGAGGTGTTGTGCTTTGCTACAGCGTTTTTTATTTATTTATTTATTTTTTATATTGTAGTGGTTTTTGTCATACATTGACATGAATCAGCCATGGAGTTATATCTGTTCCCTATCTCAATCCCTCCTCCCACCTCCCTCTCCACCCGATCCCTCTGGGTCTTCCCATTGCACCAGGCCCGAGCACTTGTCTCATGCATCCAACCTGGGCTGATGATCTGTTTCACCCTAGATAATATACATGTTTCGATGTTGTTCTTTTGAAACATCCCACCCTCGCCTTCTCCCACAGAGTCCAAAAGTCTGTTCTGTACATCTGTGTCTCTTTTTCTGTTTTGCATATAGGGTTATTGTTACCATCTTTCTAAATTCCATATATATGCGTTAGTATACTGTATTGGTCTTTATATTTCTGGCTTACTTCACTCTGTATAATGGGCTCCAGTTTCATCCATCTCATTAGAACTGATTCAAATGAATTCTTTTTAATGGCTGAGTAATATTCCATGGTGTATATGTACCACAGCTTCCTTATCCATTCATCTGCTGATGGGCATCTAGGTTGCTTCCATGTCCTGGCTATTATAAACAGTGCTGCGATGAACATTGGGGTGCACGTGTCTCTTTCAGATCTGGTTTCCTTAGTGTGTATGCCCAGGAGTGGTATTGCTGGGTCATATGGCAGTTCTATTTCCAGTTTTTTAAGGAATCTCCTCACTGTTCTCCATAGTGGCTGTACTAGTTTGCATTCCCACCAACAGTGTAAGAGGGTTCCCTTTTCTCCACACCCTCTCCAGCATTTATTGCTTGTAGACTTTTGGATAGCAGCCATCCTGACTGGTGTGTAATGGTACCTCATTGTGGTTTTGATTTGCATTTCTCTGATAATGAGTGATGTTGGGCATCTTTTCATATGTTTGTTAGCCATCTGTATGTCTTCTTTGGAGAAATGTCTGTTTTAAGAGTTAAATTGTGACTGTCTTTAGATTGTACCTTCCTTTTCTGTCTAACACAGGTCCGAAGACATCTTTTGTTTTATGCCATTATTATTTGAATTTAATTCCTCTTAGTTAAGCCTTTTTAGTTAGATTTCCCCTAAGTAAATTACTTAAACCCTTGGTGAGTGTTCTTATGTGTCTTAAGAGTCAGTTGAACCTGACAACTTCTTTAGTCAAAATATCTGGAAAACCGTATACAGAAGGTCCGTCATTTCCACCACTATATCTCCAGTGCTCACTAACACTCTATGGCAGAAGGCCAACAAATGTTTTGGAATGGCTATGTACATTTTCCCCAAAAAATGCAGTTAACTAGGAATTCCCTGGTGGTCCAGTGGTTAAGAATCTGACTGCCAATGCAGAGGACAGAGTTTGACCCCTGGTCTGGGAAGATTCCACATGCTGTGGGGCCACTAAGCCCATGTAACACAGCTACTGAGCCTGCATGCTGCAATTACTGAAGCCAGTGCATGCCCAGAGCCCATGCCCCACAGCAAGAGAAGCCACTGTGCTGAGAGGCCCACACACCGCAACTGGAAAGTGGTCCCCACTCACTGCAACTAGAGAGAGCCCTTGAGGAGCAAGAAAGACCCAGCACAATTAAATATATATATATATATATGTATATATATATATTTAATTACACTAAAATAAATGTAAGGATGCTAAATTACTTGCATTACTGATAGATATTTGCTTTGAAAGCTAATGATCTTTTTGTATCCTGTATCCCTAGCTAAGGACTTGCCTGGTAGACCAGTGGGTAAAGAATCTGTCTGCAATTGCAGGAGATGCAAGAGATGTGGGTTCGATTCCTGGATCAGTGAGATCCCCTGGGGAAGGAAATGGCAACCCACTCCAGTATTCTTGCCTGGAAGAATCCCATGGACAGAGGAGCCTGGTGGGCTACAATCCATGGGGTTGCAAGAGTCGGACACAATTTAGCAACTAAACCACCACTATCCCTAACTAAAGTTCAATTCTACCAAATCTCAATTTTTAATATACTTTAGATTATAACTTAGTACTAGATTCATAGAATTATTCACTCACTTCTTCATTTCACATATACAATAGAGGTAGTAGGGAATACAGAGATTTGAAAAATAAGTTTCTTACCTCTAATGTATATAATATATTCAATACATTTAGATGGAAAGAAAAGGTTTGGATAGAGGAATGCCTTATGGAAAATAGGAGAGTTGAAAAAATTATAATTAGCCAGTGTAGTAGGTATATTACATCAGCTCATTTATTTTTTAGCCAAATCCCTGCAAGTTTTCAGCCCAATTTACGGATGCTGCTGTGCTCAGTCACTCAGTCCTGTCCAACTCTTTGCAGGCGTATGGACTGTAGCCCACCAGACTTGTCTGTCCGTGGAATTTTGCAGGCAAGAATACTGGAGTGGATTGCCATTTCCTCCTCCAGGGGATCGTCCCAACCCAGGGATCAAACCCACATCTCTTGTGTCTTCTATAATGGCAGGCAGACTCGTTACCACTGCACCACCTGGAAAGTCCCACTATACAGTGAGTACTTGGAAAATCAAGAGTTGAAGTAGATCTGGTAATTAAACCCAAATCTCTGTGACCCTAACTCCCCTTCATTAGTTACATTTCATGCTGCAGTCAGAATGTACTATAGAGAACAATCAACTCTTTCTATAGAAGTAAATAAGTTGTTTTTGAAAAGCAGATGATTTATTCTAACAAGTAGTAAGAAAAAATTTTCCTTTAAAATTATTAAAAATTCACATAATGTGGCAAGAACAGCACAGATAGGTGCCATGTATTCTTAACTCAGTCTCTTCCGATAGTAATATCTGACATGACTGTAGTAAAAGAACAAATTCAAGAAAGTAATGGCATTAAAAATCTAGGAAACATATTCAAGATTGCTCCAGTTTTACATTTACTCATTTGTGAGTGTTTATAAATGTATATGGTTGTTCATTCATAAGTCGTGTCCAACTCTTTGTGACTCCATGGGCCCTCCAGGCTCCTCTGTCCATGAGGTTCTCCAGGCAAGAATACTGGAGTGGGTTGCCATTTCCTTCTCCAATAAATGTATGTAGTTTTAAACAATTTTATCACATATGTGTGGGACTTCACTAGTGACTCAGAAGGTAAAGAACCTGCCTGCCATGCAGGAGGCCAAGGCTCAATCCCTGGGTCAGGAAGATCTCCTGGAGAAAGAAATGGCCACCCACTCCAGTATCCTTGCCTGGTAAATCCCATCAACAGAGGAGCCTGGCAGGCTATAATCCATGCAGTTGCAACAGCCTGACACCACTTAGTGACTGAACCACCTCAACTATCACGTATGTATAGGTTCAGGTAAGCATCACCACAATAAAACTCTCCCACACAGAAATCTCTTGTGTTACCTTTTATAGTTGCATCCATGCCCAGAATGGCTATAACTTCTTACATTCTCACAGCACAGTATGACAGATCCAAATGTTCTGCATACTGTCTAGCATTTGATATTATTACTATTATATTTTGTTAGCTATTTTAATATATGTGCAATAATCCTTCCTTGTGGTTTTCATTATCATTTTCCCAATCACTAATAATGTTGAATGTATTTCCTTGTGTGTATTTGTTATCTGTTTATCCTCTTTGGTGAAATGTCTGTTCACTTCTATTGCCCATTGTTTGTTTGGGCTGTTTTCTTACCATTGAGTTTGGACAGTTCTTCATGTATTCAAGACATGAGTCATTTGTCATATATACTGTTTGCAAATATTTTCTCCCAGTCTGTAGCTTATCTTCTTGCCTTCTTACTCTGGTCTTTTTTTCAGTTATTATCAAGTTCAATTTATTCATTATTTTCTTCTATGGATCATGTTTTCTGTTTCACATATAATAAGAAGGCCTCATCACATTCTATGTATCAAAGATTTTCTCCTATGTTTTCTTTTAGAAGTCTCATAGTTTTACATTTTTCACTTAAGTCCACAATCCATTTCAAATTACTTGTTCTGCAGTGTTTGAGGTTCATGCTGATGTTAATATTTTCAGCCTATGGATGCCTAATTAATGCAGTGCCATTTCTTAAAAAGAGTATACTTTCTCCATCAATTCCTTTTGCATTTTTGTCAAAAATATGTTATTCATACTTGTGTGGGGTATTTCTGGATTCTCTCTTATGTCTATTGATCTGTCTATCCTTCTACTAATGTGAAGTCTTGATTATTGTAGATTCTATGGCAAGTCTGAAAGTAAAGTAAGTCCCTTGGACTGAAAAGAGATCCAACTGAAAAGTTGATCCTGAAGGAAATCAGTCCTGAATATTCATTGGAAGTACTGATGCTGAAACTGAAATACGTTAAAACTCTGAAAAAAACCTGAAACTCTAGTACTTTGGCCACCTGATGGGAAAAGCTGACTCATTGGAAAAGACCCTGATGCTGGGAAAGATTGAAGACAGGAGGAGAGGGGACGACAGAGAATGAGATGGTTGGATGGCATCACCAATTCAACGGACATGAGTTTGAGCAAGCTCTGGGAATTGGTGATGGACAGGGAAGCCTGGCCTGCTGCAGTCTATGGGGTTGCAAAGAGTCGGACACTACTGAGTAACTGAACTGAACTGAAAGTTAGGTAAAATAGTCTCTCCCACATTTCTTTCTCTTTCAAAGCTGTTTTAGCTATTCATTTTATTATAAGGTTGTTTATATCTACAAAAAGTCTTGCTGGCACTTTGATAGGAATTGCTTTAAAATTGATGGGAGATTCAATATTTTCACTGTTGAGTCTTGCAATCTATAAATCCAATAGGTCTCTCCATTTATTTAGATTTTCTTTCCTTTCTATATCATTTTTTAGTTTTCAGCATACATATCCTGTACATGTTTTGTTAAGCTTCTATTTTAGTCATTATATTTTGGGTGTATAATTCTAAATGCTACTGTACTTTTATATAGAAATACTATTGATTTTGTATGTTAGTTATATAAAATGAAACTTTGATGAGTCACTCACTATTACTAGAAGTTTTTTTGTAGATTCTTTGGGATTTTCTACATAAATAACTATTTCACCTGTAAGTAGAGAAGGTTTTAATTTCTTTCTTTCTAATTTTAATGCTTTTTATTTCCTTTTTCTTCCTTATTGCACTGACTAGGACTTCCAAAATTATGCTAAATAGAAGTAGTAACAGTAAGCAGCTTTGCCTTTTTCTTGATCTTAAAGAAAGACATTTAATCTTTTACCAGTAGATATGGGCATCCCTGGTGGATCAGACAGTAAAGAATCTGCCTGCAGTGTGGGAGACCTGGGTTTGATCCCTGGGTTGGGAAGATCCCCTGGATGAGGGCATGGCAACCCACTCAAGTATTCCTGCCCAGAGAATCCCCATGGACAGAGGAGCCTGGTAGACTACAGTCCATGGGGTGGCAAAGAGTTGGACACAACCGAGCGACTAAGTCCACAGCATATATGGTGTTAGCTGTAAGTTTTTGTTAAAGTACTTTATTCAGTTAAGGAATTACCTTATATTACTACCATGCTAAAGGACATAAGATTTTTATATAAAATTATGACTAAATTGTAGGGAGCATTAGTTGAAAAGTTATGGACTTCAATCATAAACAGAAAATTGAATTATTAAGTGCTTTTAAGCAAGTAAATATGGATAGGATGTATTATAATGTGAAAGAACTAAATATAACAAGGTCAATCTGGAAAACTAATACAATATTCCAGGTATAAGCCTGAAAGTTTCTGAACTAGATTAATGAGCAAACCAGATTAATTAAGCAAAGGACACAATGTGAGAAAGACTGAAAGAAAAACTAGGCTACAAGTAGCAAATAAGGGGCTAGTGTCAAGTCTGACTAAGGTTTTAAGCCTGAATGGTCTAATGTCATTAGTAGGTGCAGTGAGGTTACAAACACTAGAGAAAATAACAATCAAATTGTATAGTGAGTAGAAGTACAAAAGGGAATTTAGATGGAAAATTTGTGCTATAAATGGAAAAGCAGTTTATAATTATTTGTGAATTAAGAGTTCTTTTTAAAGTGGATAGCTTTAATATAAAGTTTACTAATAGTAGTTTTTATGATGTGTATTCATACATATTGTAAAATAATTTGCTAATAAGTATATTTAAGTAATCAAGGAATGTATTAGATTGAATTGCACTGTTAAACTATATAAAATGCCTCTATCTAATTTTTGGTATATGAATAATGACAACTTTGTTTGGTTCAAACTAATTTGAGCTATATTATATTTAACTATATATATTTATATGTGTATATGTATATATACATACATGATGTCATAGTGGTAGTTTAGTCTCTAACTTGTGTCCAACTCTTGCAACCCTGTGGACTGAAGCTCACCAGGCTTTTCTGTCCTTGGGATTTTCCAGGCAAGAGTACTGGAGTGGGTTGCCATTTCCTCCTCTAGGGAATCTTTCCAACCCAGGGATTGGACCTGGATCTTCTGCATTACAAGCAGATTCTTCACCAACTGAGCCACAAGGGAAACCCCTATATATATACATGCATCATACATATACATATATATTTATTTTAGCTAAAGCAATAATGTATATTTATGGAATATTAAATCACCCACAACAGAGTCTATAGCAGTGTCCCATGTTTAAGCACATAAATATTTTTTAACAAAACATAGTGAGTGTAATAAACTCAATAATTTCACTTCAATTCAGAACAGATTTTGCTGTCAAGTGAGTTATTTAAATATTTTGTTTCTCAGACCTTTTTAGATTTTGCAACTGCATAAAAGGCTATGTGGACCTATATAGGCCATCTCATGTGCTATAAATATTTTATTTTTAAAGATACATATTTTGCCATGCATTTAAAATTTAAATTATTTATTTAGACTTTTCTAATGAACTAAGTATTTAATGATGATCATAAAACTACGTTATTTTGATTCCTTTGTGATGGAATAAAGAAATATTATTGCCTGGCTAAAAAATTCAAAATCAGAAATCATGACCTACCATATCCTTAGAGGGAGACCTATTGTAGCAGTTAGCAATGAAGCTGTACACACTTGTAATTCAAAGGCACTGAGGCAAAAACTGTCAAAACATTACTGAAATTGACAAGGATATATGGTTCATTAGTCTAGGAACCGAAGCATTATAAACCAGTTGGTGATCAGTTTAATAATTTGACTAAAGTTGCACATTTACGAAAAAGCCCTGTACCAACAGTTATAATTAAATTTCAAATCATGCCTGGAAGAAAGGTACATGTAATTGTGGGCATTTATCACAAGACCTAATCTAATGCCTATCAGAACAAAATAATCAATAATCAAATTTAAAATACCACTGTTCTGATTGAAAATATCTTACTATTTTCTCAGTATTGACTCTTAAGGCTTAAGAGTGTCAATAAGCCAATTTTGTTCATTAACATAGAATTAACTCATGAATTATTCAACATTCAGAATAGTTAAATGAGACAGAAAAAAATATTTTACTGTAGTTGGAAATACATCATATCTTCCAGAGTTACTTTTCCTGACTTCTGAAATCCACTCTTGCATGCAAACTATTTTTATTATTCATACTTGACATTGTTATTCTAATAAGAAGGTTGTTCTCAAGTTCTTTACCTGGTAAATTTTCTGTTAAGATGTCACTTATAGTTCTTACTTCATTTTTAACATGATAATTATATGGTTGCATGGGAAGGGATGTACATGTGTGAATAATGTGTTATAAATTACTGGTACAGAAAATTTTACGTGGAGGTGGAGGACTAGAGAAACATAAACCTAAAATGTGTAGAATTGTCTCAGAGGTTGGACTGTTGGTGGTAAAAATAGATACTGCAGCAGCAAAAACTGAGGAGGCTCTTGATAAAATTATTGCCTTTGTTGACAGAGAGTAGATCTTATTCCCACCAAGCCTATCACTTATTCTAGGGGGAACTTGCAACAGTAACAATGATAATATTTGATAGTTGCTTTAGTAAAATTCTACAGTTCTTGAAGTCAGACAATAATTATAGGATCTGTAAACAAAGATTGAAGAGGAAACAACCCAGTTAAGAGAAACTTCCTTTTGCTTCCAGCCATTTTTTTTTTATTGTGCCACAGATTAGTCAATATTAAGTTGACGAAGAAAGAAATGTGCAACAAAGACCAACAAGTACAATCTTTGCCAAGCTCAAGAATTATGACAAGTTTGTGCTTATTTTCAGAAGAGATTTGGAAGAAGGTAAAAAACAAACAAGCAAACAGAAACCAATTAAGATTTTAGGGGATTCTATTGTCAAAGGAAACATAAGCCCTGCCTGCAAAAAGTCTCAGATTGCTCTGCCTCTAAAGCAGTCCTAGCCTCAAAACTACACCAGCAACGTGCAGACTTTGAAAGCTAATTTTCTGCTGAGCCACTTGTGACTATAAAGAGTAGAACAGCATTCTAGCAGGTGGAGGAACCAGATAGAGGACAACAGAATATGTTGATGTTCCTGTTGAGCAGGAAAGAGCCACTCTGACCAGGATCCTACATCTAGATTGTTCCATAGGAGGAAAAATGAGATATTAGCCAATATAGTTTAGGGGGTAGTCTTTTTCTTACAGTTGCATATAATACATTATAAAGGGGCAAAATGGAACTGCCAGATTATACTAAATAAACTGTTTAAGATGCTATGTGCATTATAAAATGGATAGATTAATGAACAAATAAGGAAGAACAGTTATTCATTTAAACAGAAAAAAAGGGATGTTTGCTCCTAACTACAGTGGCGTGGCTTATGGCAAACGAATGCCTCCATGTATAAACTATAAGTGTTATAAATAAATAAGTACTAAATAAATCAATGAAGCATATGAGAACTGGAGATGCAGGCACAGTTTGAAAGGCCAGGATCACACAGTAGGGAGGCCCATTCTGTTTGGAATGTTTGTTGCTTCTGGGTACCAGGCAAGAGGCTGAGTATCTGAAAAAGAAGATCAACATCTAATTTGAAAAACCAGCAGAGTCTGTGGCAATTCTGTTAGTTTAAGATCTCGAAAACAAGACAGTTGAGCAGCCAGAATCTCGGAAAATGGAGAGGCATAAAATTGAAACTGCTATTTGGCCTGCTTTTTCATTAAGACATTTATAAAATTTGAAAGGAATTCAGAACTAGAGTCTAAAAAATTAAAAGAAATTCTCTGAAAAGCACAGAAGAGTCTTCTAACTGACTAGGGTGTAGAAAGCTGGGAAGAATCATGCATTATAAAGACACCAGATAATCTACAAAATTATGGCTTTCCTTAAAACTTTGAGAGGAATGAGGTCACAAACAAAATACTCTGTAATCTAAAGAAAATCAGGATCTCCCAAGAAGAAACAGGGCTCGTGCACTATATGATCTGTCATAGACCATGGGCGAATGATCATCCAGACACATAAGTGAGTGAGAATTCAGGTTAAAATGTGAACTAATTGATGAAATCTGAGTGTTGACTATCATGAGAATATAAAACGCAAGGAACCACAAACACAGGGGAGATTAGACCACTTATAGGCTCATCTCCATGGATCTCTATTGGGCAGTCACAGGAAAGATTAGGAATAAGACAGCAGTACAAGTCCTAGAGAACTGGAAGGACTCCAACTTCAGGAAATGTGTGAACCCTCAGAGTGTCTTCTAAATGACATCTGATTAAGCTATAGAGGAAGGGCAGCAGAAACTATTGCATCCTCTCTTTCCCCCAGGGAACAGGTAATGTCCAGTGTAGCTGGGGAGTGAGAAAAGAAATTAAACCCTCTACCCCTGAAGGAAGAACAGGGAGAGTCGAACTCAGACCGTCAGAGGTCTACTGTTGCTGGTCCAAGGGACAGATCACTGAGAAAGACCCACACCCAAGACCCTAGTCCAGCCTAAGACTAAGTTTGTTCCAGGACAACAGAAAACACCTGCTACTCCAACACCAGACTTCTAAGCACTGAGTAAAAAGAAGTAACAGTCCACTGCTATCGGAGGACAAAAATGTGAGGGAGTCCCTCTCCAAGGCATAGTGTGTAAGTACTAAATATGAGGTTTTTAGTAGAAATATTGTGGCAAACCTTCCCCTTAAATACTTGGTAATCATTAAACAATTTGCACTGCATAGTTGACTGGCAATAAGGTAACAGCATCAAACTCAAACCTAGCTTAGCTCCCAACTGTATTGACTCTCCCATTGATGGCTTAGCACAAGTATAGCAATTATCAAACATGAATACTATTTTCCTGAGCTTACTCTCCTATACATAATGTTTAGCGCTGAGCCAAAAATTTAGAGACACACTCACACACACACACACACACAAAAAAAAAAACAACAAGGAAAAACCTCTCATTGTCAAAGAGAAAGCAATCCAAAAGACCAAACTCAGAAATGACACAGATGTTGGATCAGCAAAGTATTTAAAATAGCTATAACTAATATGTAGAAAACTCTAGAATGAAAGATGACCAAAATATGTGATCAGATGGGGAATTCCAGCAGATATGAGATACATTTAAAAATGAGACAAAGGTAAACATCTACACATGTCATATTTAAATTGTTGAGAAAGAAAAATCTCACCACATACCAAAAGAAAGAGAGAAGAATCACAGCAAATTACTTATCAGAAATTCTATAACCTTGAAGACAATGAGAGGCATTTTAAAAGGTTAACAGATAAAACTGTTATCCCAGAATTATATAGCTGGTTAAAATAGGCTTCAAAATGAAGGGAAAAGAAAGTCTTTTTAGTTAAAAATAAGACAATTCATGGCTTTCCCTGTTGGCTCAGTGGTAAATAATCCACCTGCAAAGCAGGAGACACAGGAGATACAGATTCGATTCCTGGGTCAGGAAGATCCCCTGGAGGAGGCCGTGGCAACCCACTTCAGTATTCTTGCCTGGAGAATCCCATGGACAGAGGAGATTGGCAGACTATAGTCCATAGGGTCACAAAGAGTTGGACTTGACTGAAGTGATGCGCAAAGCATGCATGCAAGAGAATTCATTACCAGCAGACTTGCATTACAAGAAATGTTTAAGGAAATTATCAGGCCTACTATTATGATACCAGAGAGAAACTAAGATCTACACAAACATATGAAAAATGCTGGATAAATTTTAGAAGAATGTAAATATAAAAGATTTTTCTTCACTTTTAATTAGTTAAATTAAAACTAGTTACTTAAATTAGTTACTTTTAGTTAAGTAACTAAAGCCCAAAGGGTAGCAGTATGTTGTGAGTTTATGTTATACGTAAAAATAAAATTAATGAGAACAGCAAAAGAAATCCATTCCTGATAAACACTCCAACCAACTAGGAATAGAAGCAGTACCAAAACTAATCCATTAAGCATCCCAGATGTCCATTGACAGGTGAATAGATAAAGAAGCTGTGGTACATATTAGAGTGAAATATTACTCAGTCATAAAAAGGACACATTTGAGTTAGTTCTAATAAGGTGAATGAACCTAGAGCTAATTATACAGAGTGAAGTAAGTCAGAAAGAGAAAAAAGCTTATCATATACTAACACATCTATATGGAATCTAGAAAGATGGTACTGATAAAATGATTCACAAGGCACCAAAGGAGTCACAGACATAGAGAACAGTTATGGACATGGGGGTTGGGGAGGAAGGACCAGGTGGGATTTATGGAGAGGTTCAGGGAGGGGGGCATAGGTATACTTATGGCTGATTCATGTTGATTTTGGCAGAGACCAACACAATACTATAAAGCAATTATTCTTCAATCAAACAGAAATAAATTTAAAACACCAAATCCATTGCTACCCTTAACTCTTGTGAAAGCCTGAATATTTTTCCCCCAGCATCAGGTACAAAGAGAGATATCTGCTTCCAACACTTTTATGCAACAACTTACAGGGTATCTTTGCTGGTATAACAAGCTAATTAAAAGGAACATAGGCATTTAAAAGGAAGAAATAAAATGGCCTCTAGTCACACATGACATGATCTATGTAAAAAAAAAACAAAAAACAACAGTAATCTCCAAAATGCTTCCAGAACTAATCAATGTGTGTTTAGCAAGTTTTCAGTATACAAGGTCAATATACTATCAATAAATAGGAATTAAAGTAAAAATCAGTAACATTTACTATAGCACCAAAATTATGAGACATATAAACATTATAAAATATGTGAAAATTCAGTATGGTGAAATCACAAGCAGTACTGAAAGAATCCATAGTAGACCTAAATTCATAAAGAGAAATTCTGTGTTCATGAATTGTAAGCCTTAGTTTTAAGATATCACACTCAGTAGTGTCCGACTCTTTGCAGCCTCATAGACTATAACCCACCAAACTCCTCTGTCCGTGGAACTCTCCAGGCAAGAATACTGGAGTGGCTTGCCATTCCTTTCACCAGGGGATCTCCCCGTCCCAGAGATCAAACCTGGGTCTCCTGCATTGCAGGCAGATTCTTTACCATCTGAGCCTCTAGGGAAGGCCATTAAAATATTAACTTGTCTCAATTAGCTCTATAGATTAGATAAAATCTGTCAAAATATTAACAGAATATTTAATAGAAATCAATATGGTGAACTAAAATGTATGTGGAAAGACAAAGGAAATGTAATAGCCGAAACAATTTATTAAAAAGAACAAAATTGGAATGTTCACATTACCTGATTTCAGGACATGTAAACAAAGCTACAGTGATCAAGAGAACCTGGAAGGAGGATAGTGCACGATGGTGACATGGGAGAATCTTGAAACTCACCTCCCTCTGTGAACACACCAACTCTACAGGTACACTGTGGAACAGTTCCTTCTGAAAAAGACCTGAAGACTAGCTGAACAGCTCCTTGACAAGTAAGCATAGAAAGGCTACATTGAGACAGGTAAGAGAGGCAGAGATGAGGCCTTAACAGAAACCCCATCCTTGGCATGATTACCCACAGTTGAGAGGAATTTCCCAAATCCAGAGCTTCTCTCTAAAGAGTGAGGGGCTTGTGCCCCACTTCATGCAACCCAGTCCTTGGAATCTGCACCAGAAAGAGGAACTTCAGAAATGTCTGTCTTTGAAAACCAACAGAGGTTCTCATCCAGGAGACCCAAAGGGCTGTAAGGAACTGAGATACTTCTCTTAAAGAGTTTGTGCACAGACATCTGCTCCAGAGGCTAATGCAAAAACAGCAATTCAAAAAGTGCGTAGACTATATGTGAAAGGTGCCTGGATTAGGAGACTCATTTCTAATCTTAAAGCATCTGCTGGAGTGGCAGGGACTAATGAGCCTCTCCAGGACGGAGGTGCTGGCAGATGCCAGTTTTGCTTCTCCCTCTGTCTTGCTAGGTCTCATAGGTTCATATAGTGCCTGCCTGCTCCGCTGTCCCACTAGAGCTGGTGGATGTGCTGAGTCCAAACAGGACATCCTCCTTTATCACCCAGCTCTGGTACCAGGGGTTTGCATCCCTGAGTCCCAAGGGACTGTAACAATCAGAAACACAGTTTTAGGAGGCTGCCACCACCAGGGTACTGCACAGACAGCAGATTGAAATCCATCCCCTCTTTTTCTGGGGAAAGAATTATTTATACCTGAATCTCCAGCTGAGAGTCAAAAAGTTCAAATTTGCTACACCAGGGCTTCAGAAGTGCTCTTGGAAAGTAAGCCAAATAATGCCATTTTGTACTCTTCCTCAGCCTCACTACAGCTTGCCAGGTCCTCCCAGAAAGGAACTTGTACACTCATCTGGATCATTCATTTTTGCAACTGACGCCCAGGGGATACCTGCAGATCATTTGGGTTGGAAGGCGGCAGTGTTAAAGTTGCAGTCCCACAGGACTGTCCAGGGAAGTCCAGAAAGTCCCAAATAAGATGAACTAAAAGAGATGAAATTAAAAGACGCTTACTCCTTGGAAGAAAAGTTATGACCAACCTAGATAGCATATTCAAAAGCAGAGACATTACTTTGCCAACAAAGGCCCATCTAGTCAAGGCTATGGTTTTTACAGTGGTCATGTATAGATCTGAGAGTTGGACTGTGAAGAAAGCTGAGTGCTGAAGAATTGATGCTTTTGAACCATGGCGTTCCAGAAGACTCTTGAGAGTCCCTTGGACTGCAAGGAGATTCAACCAGTCCTTCCTAAAGGAGATCAGTCCTGGGTGTTCATTGGAAGGACTGATGCTGAAGCTGAAACTCCAATACTTTGGCCACCTGATGCGAAGAGCTGACTCATTGGAAAAGACCCTGATGCTAGGAGGCATTGGGGGCAGGAGGAGAAGGGGACGACAGAGGATGAGATGGTTGGGTGGCATCACCGACTCGATGGATGTGAGTTTGAGTAACTCCTGGAGTTGGTGATGGACAGGGAGGCCTGGTGTGCTGCGATTCATGGGGTCGCAAAGAGTCAGACACGACTGAGCGACTGAACTGAACTGAGACATTTCCATGAAGATGAAAATACAATATGCCAAAATCTATGGGAAGCATAAAAAACACTTCTAAGAGGGAAATTCATTGCAATACATGTCAACCTCAAGAATCAAGAAACATTTCAAATAAAATCTAATTATACCATTAGAGGAACTATAAAAAGAAGGACGAGTGAAACCCAGTTAGTAGAAGGAAGTAAATAAGTTTTATAGCAGAAATAAAGGATATAGAGACCAAAAGTTCAATAGAAAAGATCAATGAAAGCAAACTAGTTATTTGAAAATAGAAACAAAGTCGACAAGTCTCTATAGGGTCACAAGGAAAAGGAAACAGCTCAAATGCATAAAATCAGAAGTGAAAGAGTAGAAGTTACAACTGATACCACAGAAATACAAAGGATCACAATATATTATAATAAACAATTATAATTTAACAAATTGAACCACCTAGACTAAATGGATAATTTTCTAAAAACATAATCTCATGCTCTTATGAATCACAAAGAAATAGGAAATCTGAATACATCAATTACTAGTAAGGAGTTACCAAAAAACTCCTAACAAATGAAAGTCCAGGATCAGAAAGTTTCCTTGGTAAAATCTGCCAAACATTCAAAAAATACTTAACACCAATCTTTCCCAAACTCCTCCAAAAAAATGAAAGAATTTAGAGGATACACTTCTAAACTCATTTTACAATGTCAGTATTACCCTGTTACCAAAACAAGACAAAAGCGCCACAGAAAAGAAAACTACAGGCTAGTATCTTCAATGAACATAGATGCAAAAATTGGCAATAAAATATTCACAAACTGAACTCAGCAAAACACTGAAAGAATCATGCAGCATGATGAAGTGGGATTTATTCTAAGGATGCAAGAAAAATTTCAAGTAAAAATCTTATTATACAGATAATAAAATAGAAAAAAAAAACTATGAGATGAATCAGCAATTCCACTCTGTGTATTTATCCAAAGAAAATGGAAACATTAATTTGAAAAGATATATATGCATCCCTATGTTCATTGTAGCTATAGCCAAGATATAGAAACAACCTGAATATTTATGGATGAATTGATAAAGATGTGGTGTGTATATATATATATATACACACATATATATACATACACACATATATATTATATATGTATTATATATAATACATATATATATATATATAATGAAATATTTCTAAATCAAAAAAATAATGAAATCTTGCCATTGTAAAAACATGGGTAGACCCTGAGGGTATTATGCTAAATGAAATAAATCAGATGGTGAAAGACAAATACTGTATGATTTCACTTATATATGGAATCCAAACAGACAAAACAAAACTCAGATGCCAAAGGAGAGGAGAGTTAGGAGGAGAAGTGAAATGGGTGAAGGGGATCCAGAGGTGCAGATTTGCAGTTTTATAATAAATTAGTCATAGAGATGTAATGTACAGCAGTGTGACTGTAATTAATAGTGTATACTTGAAAGTTGCTTAGAGAGTAAATCTTAAACAATCTGATCCCAAGGGGAAAAAATGTTGTTGTCAGTTTGTATGGTGATTGACAATAACTATACTTATTGTGGTGATTATGTGGTGGTGATGGTGTTCGGTCACTCAGTCACATCCAACAGTTTGTTACTTCATGGACTGCAGCATGCCAGGCTTCCCTGGCCTTCACTATCTCCAAGAGTTTTCTCAAACTCGTGTCCATTGAGTCGGTGATGCCATCCAACTATCTCATCCTCTGTCATCCCCTTCTTCTCCTTCCTTCATTCTTTCCCAGCATTAGGGTCTTTTCCAATGAGTCGGTTCGTCGCATCAGGGGGCCAAATTATTGAAGCTTCAGCTCCAGCACCAGCCCTTTGAATGGATATTTGGGGTTGATTTCCTGTAGAATTGACTGGTTTGATTTCCTTGCTGTGCAAGGAACTCCCAAGAGTCTTCTCCAGCACCACAATTCAAAAGTATCAGTTCTTCAGCACTCAGCCTTCTATATAGTCCAACTCTCACATCCATACATGACTACAGGAAAAACCATAGCTTTGACTATATGGACCTCTGTAGGCAAAGTGATGTCTTTGCTTTTTTTTTTTTTTTTTTTCTTTTTTTTTTTTTTTTTTTTTTTTTCCAGTGGGTTTTGTCATACATTGATATGAATCAGCCATGGATTTACATGTATTCCCAATCCCGATCCCCCCTCCCACCTCCCTCTCCACCCGATTCCTCTGGGTCTTCCCAGTGCACCAGGCCGGAGCACTTGTCTCATGCATCCCACCTGGGCTGGTGATCTGTTTCACCATAGATAGTATACATGCTGTTCTTTTGAAATATCCCACCCTCACATTCTCCCACAAAGTTCAAAAGTCTGTTCTGTATTTCTGTGTCTCTTTTTCTGTTTTGCATATAGGGTTATCGTTACCATCTTTCTAAATTCCATATATATGTGTTAGTATGCTGTAATGTTCTTTATCTTTCTGGCTTACTTCACTCTGTATAATGGGCTCCAGTTTCATCCATCTCATTAGGACTGGTTCAAATGAATTCTTTTTAATGGCTGAGTAATATTCCATGGTGTATATGTACCACAGCTTCCTTATCCATTCATCTGCTGATGGGCATCTAGGTTGCTTCCATGTCCTGGCTATTATAAACAGTGCTGCGATGAAACATTTGGCGTGCACGTGTCTCTTTCAGATCTGGTTTCCTCAGTGTGTATGCCCAGAAGTGGGATTGCTGGGTCATATGGCAGTTCTATTTCCAGTTTTTTAAGAAATCTCCACACTGTTTTCCATAGCGGCTGTACTAGTTTTCATTCCCACCAACAGTGTAAGAGGGTTCCCTTTTCTCCACACCCTCTCCAGCATTTATTGCTTGTAGACTTTTGGATAGCAGCCATCCTGACTGGCGTGTAATGGTACCTCATTGTGGTTTTTGATTTGCATTTCTCTGATAATGAGTGATGTTGAGTATCTTTTCATGTGTTTGTTAGCCATCTGTATGTCTTCTTTGGAGAAATGTCTGTTTAGTTCTTTGGCCATTTTTTGATTGGGTCATTTATTTTTCTGGAATTGAGCTGCAGGAGTTGCTTGTATATTTTTGAGATTAATCCTTTGTCTGTTTCTTCATTTGCTATTATTTTCTCCCAATCTGAGGGCTGTCTTTTCACCTTACTTATAGTTTCCTTTGTAGTGCAAAAGCTTTTAAGTTTCATTAGGTCCCATTTGTTTAGTTTTGCTTTTATTTCCAATATTCTGGGAGGTGGGTCATAGAGGATCTTGCTGTGATTTATGTCGGAGAGTGTTTTGCCTATGTTCTCCTCTAGGAGTTTTATAGTTTCTGGTCTTACATTTAGATCTTTAATCCATTTTGAGTTTATTTTTGTGTATGGTGTTAGAAAGTATGTCTTTGCTTTTTAATATACTGTTTAGCTTTGTCATAGCTTTTCTTCCAAGGAGCAAGAGTCTTTTAAGTCCTTTTAATTTAATTTCACTTTATTTGTCATGAAGTGATGGGACTGGATGCCATGATCTTAGCTTTTTGAATATTGAGTTTTAAGCCAGCTTTTTCACTCTCTTCTTTCATCATAATCAAGAGGCTTTTTAGTTCCTCTTCGCTTCTGCCATTATCATGTGTTGGTGTATACAAATATTGAATCATTATGTTGTACACCTTAAACTAACAGCTTATATAATAGTATGTGACAATTTTAGCTCAATAAAAGAGAAAGAGAGCCTGGTACTGACATAAAGATCAATAAATAGATCAGTGAAATAGAGCAGAAAGCCTAGAATTTTGGGTTGAGCAAATCATTATTTGCTCAAGAAACTGAGTCACAGAGAAATTAAAAATTGGAAAGGATATCAACTCATTCCTGCTACCTACTCTTTAAGTGGTGTCACTGGACTAGAAGGTTGGGAAATGGGAGAAGCAAGTCTTGAATTTTAGAGTTCTGTCCCTTCCAGTAATACATACTATCATTTGAGCTTTAGTGACAAATTTACTCCTTCAGAGTATCCCTGGATGCTTAATTTATCTGTGTTCACTTATTAAAAAGTGTATTAGAGCAAGGAGAACAGCAAACATTTTCATCAACTAGTACTTTCATGAAGCATCTTCATGGAAATGAGAAGTCATGATGGGAAGAAGATTGGAGAGGAAAATGGGTATTGTAACATTTTTATTGCATGCTGTTAACACATATTACATTCAATTGGAAATTTTTTGGTCTCCAATTTATCCAATCACAGTCTTAGTTAACACTAAGATATGACCAGTGTCTTTATTTAAAAACAAAAACAAAATTCTTGCACCAAAACAGTAACATCAGAGCTTGTACTGTGATGTTAACAAGGGAAGCCCAATACAATAATCTCTTCTGGAACTCAACTGTACAAAGAAAAGACACCTTTGTGTGTAACTACTGTCATGCATGCAAGCAATTGCCCAAGGTCATATAGATCACACCAGACCTACTCTTCCCTGGCAATACAACAAATTATAAGACATTTGTTAGTCTTAACCTCACAGCTGTGGAATTTGA
The DNA here is from genome assembly GCF_019320065.1 of Cervus canadensis. Classification (NCBI taxonomy): domain Eukaryota; kingdom Metazoa; phylum Chordata; class Mammalia; order Artiodactyla; family Cervidae; genus Cervus; species Cervus canadensis. The sequence goes on along the minus strand of NC_057387.1, from coordinate 35,710,350 downwards.
TTTTAAACGGCAAAATGCTGTATAGTATGGAATTTTGCTTTTAAGATTATTTTAACCCTGGCATTTTCTTGTCGTTGTTGTTCCCGTACAAGGGACAGCAGTTTCAGATGCTAAAGTGAACTAAGCATCTTACATAAAAGGACAGGTGTTTCCACTTCCCTCTTAATGACTCTCTAAGTGTAGATGATGATGGTCCTTATCAGTCATTACTAAATTTACTTCACAGAAATTAAGAATTAAATTACAGTTTCAAGGCTCATTAGGTCTTGTTAAATTTGTTGAATGGCCCACATGTGGATGTCTTGTCCTCCATGGGATATCTGTAAAGCAGGTGTTTCAATTCATTGGAAGTTTGTTGCATTCTCTTCTGCCCAAAGATTATTATACAATTGTGTTTGAAATTCCAGGTTGGCTCCTTATATTTGAAGATCAGACTTCAAATAGTCATATTTGACTATCAAGTTTAGCATAAAGAGAAATAATATGGAAATGGTCTCTTATGGGAGCTTTTAGAAAGGAGTATTGAATATGAAATTCAAGGGCAGAGTAAGGGCCATATTCCAAACTTAATGTCTTTCTGGCTTGTTTCAATATTCTGATGCCAAATAATTCCAAATAAAGTACAAGTGGAAAGTCTTTAACATTTTTATCCACACCTATGGGGATAGTGTCTTCTAATACAGTCAAGTGCAACTCATTTCTCTTTGTTTGAATACAGGGAATATCAAACCAGATAAAAATTGCTGCTGTTGTATAAATCCTCTTTGCCTCCATTGTCCGTATATTCTCTCCTTAGAAAAAAAAAAAAAAAATGCCCCAGACAATGTCATCATCAATTTAATGTTCAACTTTGAAACCCTAAGTCAAATAATCACAAACAGCAAATTTTTAGATACAAAAAGGAAAAAGAAAAAGAACAAGGTCTCAGTCAGGATCATATTGAATTAACTGTCTAGGCTTTAAAACAAATGTTTATGTTTATAAATCATCCACTGAAAATATGATTAGAGAATCATATAGTTTGGGGAAGGTCAATTAACAGAACTGATCTGTTGTTTCATAATATCATGAGATACTATAGATACAATGCTAAATTTACATTGGAATTTTAGAAAAAGGATGAAATATCACATTAAATGTGTTACAGAGGTATCCTGAGGCAATGCAGTGTCATAAACAGAGAGAGGAAATTGATACTGGATTTCAGTTTCTTTAATCCCAGTTGTTTTCTCTCCATCAGATAATAGTGCCTGCGTTTAAGAATAAGAAATACCTTACCTCACATTGATGATGATGGTGATGATAATGATAAAACATGAACCAATGGCAGTTATAAAATTACTCAAGGACTGTGATCCCTGTGGACAGAGTGTTAGTAATTTTTCTTAGATATACAAAACTAAAAGTAGAAAACTTTGTAAAATAAAAGAGAGTTTTTAATGATAAAAAGCAGAGCCCATAACAATTTTCTCAAACTGTTAGTGTTCCATGCCCCACCTATAAGAACTGGATGATTATACAGAGTATCACCTGTCCTCCAGCTACATACCCACACTCTCAAGGCAAAGCATATTCAAATCCTAGAAGACTCTTCAAGAAAGAACTGTTTACACTTGTATCACTAAAACAAAGACAACTGAGCTTCCTAAAGTATGTATACCTTTCCATCAGAGAGCGGCGGAAATAAGCATTGGTAAATTCTCAATACCTATTCAATATAAACTTAAAAGGCCAAGTAGAGTAGTATAATTTTGGTACAGTAATTTATGAGATTGTAAAGGATCCCTGGGGCTGCCCAGGTGGTGCTAGTGGCAAAGAATTTGCCTGCCAGTGCAGGAGACATAAGGGACTGGGTAGACCCCCTGGAGAAGAAATGGCAACCCACTCCAGTATTCTTGTCTTGGAAATCCCATGGACAGAGCAGCCTGGTGGGCTACAGTCCATGGGGTCACAAAGAGTCGGACACAACTTAGTGATTAAACAACAACAACAAAAGGATAGTACTTTTGGATGTGGGCTTTAAAATCCAACAGATGTTTCAGTTCTACCAGTTTTCTCAATATTTAGGTTTTGAACATTTTTAAAAAATGGGTGCAAGAAAGATCTTTCAACTTTGTGTGACCTCAAGGAACCTCCTGCTTCAATGTAAAACAGAGGGTGATATAGCAGTAAATAGGTCAGGGATTTGTTGTGAGGGAAAAATGAGATTGCCTTTATCAACTGCCAAGCATAAAGCATAGACAGATTAAGCACTCATAAATAAACTATCATCATTAGTTTGGTTATTGACCTTACTACTGTTAAGTTACTCAAATCATCATGGTTTCTTAGAGATATAACCCACATACTATTTATTCTGCAAACTCTGTGATATAACAATGTGTTGTTATACAAATGGATTCCAAACCACTAAAGCCTCATATATAATTACAATTAAAACATAAATACAACATTAATGTGCAGACTCCTTTTACTTTAAAAATTAACATTTAAGCATTTTAAAGTAGTTCCTAGAATCATTTCAAATTTCAAGACACTTTAAACATGCCGGAAAATTCTCTCAGGATTCTCTAAAGTTTATTTTCATATCAGAAGCACCTTTTTTTTAATGGCATAATTAAATAATAATTCACAGGATAATTTTTCAAATGACAAAAAGAATTTCTCACTTCAGACTTTGATTTAAAAGCATTGATTCAGAAGGGAGTTCAGACTTTCCCAAAGACCAACGTATTTTAAAATGCCAGGCTTTGTTTGTTTGTTTGTTTGTTTTTTCATTTAATCCAGTTTATGTACTTTTTCAGGCTTCCTTGGTGGCTCAGCTGGTAAAGAATCCACCTGCAGTGCAGGAGACCTGCGTTCAATCACTGGGTTGGGGAGATCCCTGGAGAAGGGAACAGCTATCCACTCCAGTATTCTGGCCTGGAGAATTCCATGGGGTCACAAAGAGTCAGACATGACTGAGTGACTTTTAGTACTACTATGCACTTTTTCTGCAGTTTTATTGTACCATCTATTACTTTCTTTACTAAGGCAGCTAAAGAAACCAAAATAGAAGCCTTATAAGATTAATAATTAAATATTGCCTTAAGATGCAATAATTTTGCTGATGAAGCCTTTTCTTCCTTGAGGTTTGTTGAAATTCAAAACCCATAATGAATTGGGATTATAGTACCTAATAACCAGGTTTTTAAAAATTCAACTCCTAACTCTTCTTAAAAATTACTAAAGGATACATAATTTATAAAAAGTCATAGTATTCTATACATACAAATACATTTTTAATTCTAAATGTGTCTACAGCTTTTTTTCCCCATTTCCTAAATCTATATATAAAGATCTACAAAATAGCAATGGGAAAGTTAAGCTTATAACAAGATAAATCACACTACTAAGGAACTCAATAATTTAATATGATTACAAATTGACATATGCATTTTTGCTCATAATTTATATGTAATTCAAATAGAAACAAGATGTATAAATACCACAATTAATAGAAAAACAAAATTTTGAAGAAGATATTTTAATATCCTCCATTTGTTCTTCATATAAATTAAATTATGCATTTCTTTCATTAGTTTTATAATATCAAAATACTTTCCATACCTAAGTTGCACATTATCTCCTTTTTATAAAAACAAAGGTTAAAAAAGATGCTTGTTTCTCCAAAATAGAAAATCATCAGTTAAATTGTGTTTAAAATGGTGTGTTTTTTGATAATTTAATTACTTTGAATTATAAAGTTCCCATGAATTTCCATGCATTTGAATAAAAACATCAAATTAAATCACCCACCTACCTTCCTGCTGTATGCCTTTAAAAAAAAAATTACATTGCTCCACTTTACTAGTCTCCAAATATGTAATATTCAGGTATAAACATCACAATATATTTCTCTTCTAAATATCTCAAAAAAAAACCTCTAATGCAAATGTATTCATCACAATTTTTAAAGATATTTTTCAAATAAGCTTTAAAACAAACATCCAAACATACAATTATACTTGAGTTTTAATTTGTCTCTGATTTCTTTAATTTTTTGATCATTTTAAAATTAGTTTTTAAATTATTTCTACTATTTTGTAATGTCCTGGTTAAGAATTTTCAAAATGTCACTTTTTAAAAAACTTTTTCTAGATTAGTTGCACTGCAGCTTTCATCCCTGGAAGGTGTCCTTTGTAAACCACTGCAAAGTGAATGTGAATCCAGGGGGAGCTGCTCTGTCACTTAGGTTTAGCTGATAGCACCTGATGGAATAAACATGCTAAGGTTACTTGTAAGTAGATCCAAAATATTTATCTGAAATATAAATTCCTTTGTAGTTTAGGTCTAGCCATCTTTGAGAATTCTTCCTACAATTCTAATCAAGAAAATTGCAATCTCTGAATCATTTTTTCCCAGAATTCTAATTTAAACTGGAGACATCTTACATGAAATTTGATTTGCCCCAGTGAACACACATTTCTTCATAATAAGGCAATGGACTAATGAACTTTCATGGCCTTTCGCTTACTGAGAGTAGTATGTGGGAATGTCATTTTGCCATCACTACTCTTTCCACTGTGAAAAGCCACAATAGCTACCAAATCAGAATCTCAATGGGCAGATTATTAATAATATTAAATATCGATTAATTACTATTTAATATTAATTAATTAATTATTAATAATATTAAATATCTTGTCAAGGAGACACATTAACAAAAATTCCTGGTCTGCCCATTGAGATTCTGGCTTGGTAGCTAGTTGACTAGACATTTGTTGTGTTTTTTTTTGTTTGTTTTGTTTTGTTTTTCTGGTTTGCACTGACCCTCTATTGTTGTTTCCTAGTCTATTCAAGTGATGTGTTTAGCTAGCCAATATAACCTGTTAACACATTGAATTTCCTAGCGGTGATTCAGGAGCTGTCACAGTAATCAGCATGGGAACACCTAAACACTATTAGATGGCTTCCTATTGATTGCTATAAAAACACGCAAATAAAATGTGAACTCTAAAAATCTATTTCCAGCCATAGAGTAATCCTTAAGTACAGTTTGCTGATTTTCAGCAGGCTTTGCTTGAGCAATTCCTTTCTTTCAAGGACATTCATCATATAGCAACATTGCAATAAAGCTTACAATTACAGGGTATTGAAACACCTATCCCTTAATAAGAAACAAAACAACACTTTCTTGACAGTGACTAATAAACCCACTTGACCAGGTTTTACTTTATATCCATGTTTTATGTTACGGCATAGCCAATGTTTGTATGACAAGTCATCATTTGGAAGACCCAGTGGCAAACAGACAAACCACTAGAGTCCTAAATCTTAAATTGAATTCCTCTTCTGATACTTCCTTGCCATGTGACCTTAATCTATCTCAACAGCTTTGGTCTCAACTTGTCTTATCTGTAACATGGAAATACTAGTTCTTTCCATTCCTGGGATTGTAACATTCAGAGGATTTCAGAATTCCACGACAGCTTAAAATTTATTTACTCAAATGCCTTTATTTTGAATTCAGAAACTGAAGGCCAGCATCAGGGTTTAACTGTAATCTTGTATCTTGTATGAAGATTATTCCTGAGACAGTAGTAACAGAGGTGATGCTCACAAATTTAGTAACTAGTCAAGAAGGGGCACCCATCAGACAGAACAGTAATGGGTTAATGTGACCACTTCCTGGCTGGAATCGGTTATGCTTCTGTTGGTGTGTTCTTACTGTGAAAAGTATTAGTTTGCCACGGCTGCTGTAACAAAGTACCATGAACTGAGTGGCTTAGAACAACAGAAATTTATTGTCTCAATGTTCTGGAGACTAGAAATCCAAGATCAAGGTTTCAGCCAGTGTTGGTACCCTCTGAGGGCTAAGAGGAAGAATCTGTTCCATGTGTCTCCTGTAGCATCTGGTAATTTTCTGAGAATCTTTAGCATTTTTTAGTTTATGGAAGAACCCAAATAAGGGCACATTCTGAGGGACTGGGGTTTGAACTTCAATATAAAAATTTGGGAAGATGCATTTCTCAATCTATAGAACCTGTAGAATACAAATATAGTATAGAGGGGTGTTACAGTGTGAATTGCTAGTGTTCCATGGATAAACATAAATGCTTCCTGAAATATTCAGTAGTATCTCTTACTGTGCAAAAAATCATGCAAAAAATGATTCTCTTTCTTTTCTCAAAGAAAAAATAATTATCTTTTTTTTTAGAAAAGTGTACAGAAGAAAGTCACCTAGAAATAAATTGTTGTGTATTTTCAACCTATTTGTAATAATAATAAAATTGATATCTTTATGACCAAAACTTATAAAATCTATCAGATACTGTGAAAAAAAACACAGTTTTAGGAGCATCTAACATGTCATATTCTAGCACTCTAGCCCTTATCCTTTAATGTCAGCAGCCAATAAAATGAACATATTAAACCTGTATAGCATTCATCATCAAATGTTGGCAGGGATTTGCCAAGCTAAACATTTCTCAAGGCTTAACAACAATGACAATTTAGAAAGAAAAAAGATAACACAATAAAGTGTCAAGCTGACACCAAACCACAAGTTCCTTGAATGCATGCATACATATTCACCTGTGCACCATAAGAGGTGACACTTGCATCCCATGTTCTCATTGAGAAAGGGAACTCTCTGACTCTATCTCATAAAAACAGTGCTGGCCAGTCCAATTCAGACATCCAGAAGAAATATTAAATGCAAACTTAAGGTCTTAATGCCAGCGCTGAGGTTTCCACAGTGCAAAGCTGAAATGTATTTTATTTCCTTGAGCTTTATGAGGGTAATATGTTATAAATGTGTAGCCAAGTAATAGATAAGCCTGGTACTTTAAGGCTGTAGTTGTGAACATTTGGTTGTGAGCAAAAGCGCTGGGGACATAGTTTTAGTGAAGGGCTGTATTTCATCACAATAGCCTTCCCCTCTCGCTAGTAAGAGTAAATACAGTGGAGCTCATTTATTTATTTATTTATTTATTTTTAATTTTTTATTAGTTGGAGGCTAATTACTTCACAACATTTCGGTGGGTTTTGTCATACATTGATATGAATCAGCCATAGATTTACACGTATTCCCCATCC